>NW_019723313.1:36260-121789 GCF_002891405.2 Cryptotermes secundus | reverse complement strand
GGAAAATGTGCAGTAAATACTTACAAACTCGGATCAAGAAGTTTGAGCCCTATGTGAACCAGGGCTTATTTCGGAGTGCAATATTAAGACTCCTGAAATGTCAAGGGGAAATTTTTGAGCATAAAATATATCGACAGAATTTCTTGTCGTATGCTACAGGTCTCGGTAACTTCATAGTCGCAATCCAGTATTATAACAGACACACAAATCTTGGGGTCTGCGTGTAAACTGAGATACGGAACTTTGACTCGAGCATGTGTTCACTTGCTGGTGCCATCTTCTGTTCCTATTCGTCACCAATATCAGCTCATAAAATGTCAGGTATCACAACTAACGTCAGCAAAGTAGACGCTGCCTGCCATCGTCTTGTCCTGTGCGTGACCTGCTAACATATTAAACAGAGTAGGGAGCGTCAGTGTTTTATATTGCAACGAATTTGCTCAACGTTGCTAGGCAACGGCTCGATAAACACCCCGCAATACGCGCACGCAACAATAGGACGAATATTACAGCTCGTTGTTAGGCAGCAGTTACCGCGCTAGTGGATTGGCGAGATAACAATCACGTGACTTGTGTTTCTGTGTGGTCCGTGCGGAGCCTATATAACGAGGACCTATTGTAGCTTAGATTAGTGTGCAGTTCATTGCAGTTGAGAATACAAGGACGACAATGGAGCATGTCCTTAGTGAATTGTGACGATTAATTGAGTACAGAGTGGGACAGAGGAGTACAGAGCGATTGAAGACGAAATAGATAGTTTCTGTGTTAAGATCCGTTGCCAGGATACGACTAGTGGAGACGGAGAATCCTGATGCGTGTGCAGGGGTGACCTGCAAGTGCGTAGAATAACAATAGCGTTATAATTGGGTGTGATTAAGAGAACTCGTAACCGAAGTGCTAATAAATCTCATGAAGAACCCGTTAATTTGGTCACGCATACCCTCGTACATGTGACATTTTGGTATCAGAAGTTGGCGGTTCTGATCGTGTTGGATTGAGCAGGAGTGGCTATGACTGCTTTACCGTAGGGGAAAGGGCCGCAGGCACCCAGAGGGTACTGTGGAGAATAAGAAGTTACTACCCCTGCCAGGAATTGAACGCCGATACATTGATCGTCTGCCTCATAACTTAGTCACTATTGTGACTCAGCTACACAACATTGTTTTTTTTCCGGCTGCATTACATAAGAAGATAGTGATGAGGCCAGGGCGCGAATCCTGTTGTAGCGCTGAAGATTCGTAGTTATTTTAAAACACACTGTCGGAACCGCTCATAGTCCAGAACGGAGTCGGTGCAACAGAAGGAACACGATCTTTGAAGTTGAAAATAAGAAAAAAGAAAAACAAGCATGAAGGGTGTTGAGATGTCCTTCAGGAAGGGACATTAAACCTTCTTGTTGCTATTCGACGTGGGTTGCCAACTCATCGTGTCCACCCTTATCGTTCTGACATGGTCATTCATCTTCATTAATCATAGGTCAAACGAACCAGCACGCCTCAAGGGCTCAGTCGGGGTGAAGAGGCTGTCACACGCGTGGCGTTGGTTCAACATAATGTGCAGATCCCCAGGATGGCGATAGGCGGAGGTTATGTCGACTGCAGAAGATGAGAAAGCTTGGGGCACGCGGACTGAGTCAATGATTGAATCGGATCGGCTCCGCGTATTAGCAATAGAATTTCCACAACCGAAGAGATTGGCTCGGTGATATTCACTTAGTACAGCAATTATGTTAACAGATGGCACTGAGAGGCGAGAACAGGCATTGACGCAATTTACGCTTTGTTCGTTTGCAGGTAATCTTGTGAAAGTAATGCGGGTTAGACTGTGCACCCGAATTTACCCCAAAGCAGCCTTAGTGTTCGGCATTCCAGGACGAAGAAAAGGGCATTTGGTATGTTCCAGGCTGCCTTGTACATCACGCAAGCAACCTTACGGAAAATAAGTTCTGTATACGCGTGTCTGAAGTTTCCACCGACACGTGAATACCGGAAGAATACTGAATAGAGAATCATTAACTTCCTAATGATGATGTAATGGTCTACGTCATTAATGATGATGCAGCCTAATTGTCATAGAAGATGGAGCGTAGGAAGGAAGAACATTGCTGAATTGTACACAAGATGCATTTCTTCCTATGCTCGGTCATATTTTCACATTAATTCCATTTGCAAGAGATAGGCTGGGTTAGTATGGACTGGATTGATCTGGCTCAGCATAGGAATCAGTGGAAGGCTCTTATGAACGCAGTATGAACCGTCGGGTTCCATGAAATGTTCAGAAAATTGTAGAGTGACTGAACGACCGGTGGGACCGCCTCTGTGGCCTAGTAGTCAGGGTTCCTGGCTACAGATCCAGATGTCCCGGGTTAGATTCCCGACGCTACCAGATTTCCTGAGAAGTGGGTCTGGAACGGGGTTCAGTCAGCCTCGTGAGGATAATTGAGGAGCTATTTCAAGGAAATAGCGTCTCCGATCTAGAAAACCGAGATTAACGGCCGATGAGATCCGTTACGCTGATCACGCGACACCCTCTATCCGACAAAGTTGGCACTAACTTCGCCGATAAGCGGCGGTCGCTCGGTCGGTATAGTTCGCTTGCGGACTACAGACCACGGAGTTTTTTTTTTGTTTGTTTGAGCGACTGGTGGCTATTCAAGGACCCAGCTCCTTGGAGTTAGTTAATTAGTTCCACTTGTAAAATATTCGAGATTAGTTTCGGGACTGATACATTTGGAGTTCAATAAGTAACTTTACGTCTGCTGTACAGTTGAAACACGTAATCCTGCCTATAGACTTTTTCAATAATCTTACGCTCCAAGTCACATTCCATCCCCCCAGAACACGAAAAGAAAATTCTGGAAATCGGTTGCCCATCCGATATTATCTGAGACGAAGGCGCGAAATAAACTTTGAAGCGGGGCAGGACGTGAAGGTCCAATAGACTTTCTCTCTCTCTCTCTCTCTCTCTCTCTGCCTCCCTCGAAGTAGCGAATAAGGGGATGAGGCAGCTGTTTAGCGTCGACGACGGGCGCCGCCCGGGTAGTGACACAGAGAAAGGGATGAAGTTGTGAGGGTTGATGGGGAGGTGTAGAAGTGCTTCCCTCGTCGAGGGGATGGATAGAGGAGCTCCGGATAGCTACTTCCTGTGCAGTTGGAACCCTCCGAGTCTTGCAGCATCAACTGGGTGGGCGGTTTATCTGACGATGTTGTCTCGACTGCAGTGGTCATCAAGCGTCAGATCAATTGGAAGGGTGGTTATGCACTGTGAAATTGAAAATATGGGGTGATTAGAGTTCGATTGCAATCATGCCCGCTCTGTAAACTAAGTATCTGAGCAACATTTGATAAGATAATAACATATGCTACACTAAGAAGGGCTTGGTAGTGCGCGATTTTGTTTTTCATTGGATGTTTCGTAGGTTGTTTAAAGAACGCTGTATTAACTACCGCTGTTCATCACGTAGTCATAGCATGGTTATCAGTGAACCGGTTTTGACGGAGAGGTGGCAATAATTATGCATTATCTCCACATTCGACTGAAGTGACCACTTCGGTCACCATGTTCGATACATTGGCATAGCTTCGAACCGGTTGTTGTTTGGAAATAACCACGTTATCCCTTTAGTAGCCTGTCTAATTGATACAGCTCTTCAGAGCTGGCAGTGTTGGCGTTACACTGTAGCAAGGGACGTAGAGTTGGTTTCATTAACACTTTAAAGACCGGATTTCTTCTACATAGTATATAGGAATTCAGTCCGTACCTCACAGGAAACACATCACGTCTCCGCTACAAAATCCAACCACATAATACTGTTTAGGGGAACAGCCGCTGTTTATTGTGAGAACCATACGGATCACACAAATACACTGTGAGGGAAGATTGTAGAGTTTTAGTGTGTTAAAGCACGTGGTACGTATAGTAACCACTGGGCTTTAAAGCGCTCAGAAC
Organism: Cryptotermes secundus; assembly: GCF_002891405.2. Taxonomy (NCBI): domain Eukaryota; kingdom Metazoa; phylum Arthropoda; class Insecta; order Blattodea; family Kalotermitidae; genus Cryptotermes; species Cryptotermes secundus. Next base: position 117,841 of record NW_019723313.1, on the reverse strand, counting down.
GTCGTCACAATTGAAAAGCTGGTTCATTTTACCGCATCGTGAACTCTTTCAGGAGTGTCGAGGCATCTCGAAATCCGCACCTCTGTCATGTATGTGTGTTTAGAAGGTTCTTGCCGAGGAAGTTAATCTGGGTGTTTGAACCTGGATTTGCCGATTTGACAGAAACACAACGATAAAATTGGTCCGTATTAACGGTTATGTTCTTGGTTATTCGAGTCTTCGTCCTTTTAAGATGTCGCTAAACTCCGTCTGCTCTCCAGCATGCTTGCATTCGGTATTCATATGCCGGTGGGAAGTTGCGATGTATGTACAAAAGAACTTCTTTTTTTTTCATTCCCTAATGTTGCATGTAGAAGGTGTAACGTAAGCTCGGTCTTAGAATCTGTGGAGTTTACAGCGTACAGCGTGGGTGAACCACGAACGGAGATCGACCCCCCCCCCCATCTGTGTTTGAGAACAATATCTCTTAACGTTACACATGACACTGTAGTCAGAAATCAATTCATACAAGCAATCAGATCCAAATATTTTCTTCTTATTGGCCTGTAACATGATTTGAATATATCCTGGAGGATGTGTCGCCTCCTCAGGTTACGGCAGGAGACATTTTTTTATCTGCGAATATATCGAATAAGTAGTCGCGGACAGCCCAAAAAGGGTGGTCCTCCAGCTTGCGTGTTGGACGCGGGGCTAACAGCTCCTCACCTTAAAAATAATTTTGTCACGAAATGTCACAGAGGTCCTCGGACTGAAGGACCAGTGGAGGGCTCTTCTGAACTCTGGTTTATTAACATGCTCAGAAATTCTTGAGTGGCTGCGCAACTGGCAGTTTCTCAAGAACGGCTCAGTTCCAGAGTTTCTGTATCATATGAGAGCCTTCGAATCTCACCGAAGATTTTTTTCCGCTACTGCACGTGGATGTTGCCCATCAAACGCGTTTCAGCTCACCGCGCCTCGCCAAATGCTCCTGTGTAACCCAGAGACTGCGCAGTACGGCTGGAAGTTCGAAGTCACGCAGACAGAACTCGCCGAGCAAACTGGTTTGGCTTACATTGGGGAGGTGCTCGGTTCGAAACTCGACCACGAACCGTCTATCCTGACTAAGGTTTCTCATGGTTCCATTCAGTTCCTCCAGGCAGATTCCAGGATATTATTTTGAATTACGTCACGACTACTTCCTTGCAAATTATTCATATGACGTCCTTTCATTTGACGCTGTGTATTGTCAGCGCCGTTGTTCGTACCTTGCTTCTTCATAAGTCACGTGATCGATTGTATAATGGGTAAGGCAAGGTCAAGGTAAAGCTATCCCTGTAACAAGCTGTGGAGGCCCATAGGGTTGTGAGAGGTTGAGGCTCCCACATTTTCTAGACAATCGGCTCAGAGATGGCGGTGAGGTTGTCAGCATAGTATCTCATCCAACTACGCTACGGCGTAGCTTTGTTTAATGGGGGGGGGGGTCTGTTCTCAGAGTGCAGGGTTACGCTGTAGCGTACTTGGTTGATGCACTGTGCTACAAGCCGGAAGGTCGCGGGATCGATTGCCGTTGAGGTCATTGGATTTTTTCAAATGACCTAATCCTTGCAGCCTCACTATGGCTCTGGGGTCGACTCCGTCTCTAACAGAAATGAGCACCAGGATTTTTCCTGGGGGGTAAAGGGCAGCCGGCGTGTAAGGCTGACAGCCTCACCGCCATCTGTGTGCCGATTATCTAGAAAATGTGGGAGTCTCGACGTCTCACAACGTCTATGAGCCTCCATGGCCTGTTACAGGGATAAGCGTCGTAACGCAATTCACTAAGTACACGAAACTTGTGCCCGAGTTCATATTTTAGACGTGTGGATTATCACATCGTGGGGTCTGGTATGTACAACCCAGGTGAGAATATGCATGTAAATCTTTCTTTACACGTAAGAAAAACTCGTCATGTATTCTGTCCGGATTGTTCAGTCTGAAAACGCTTTGAGGAGCACAGTCGCGCCCGAGGTGTCTAGCGTGTGGCAGCTCTCTAGGCGTACTTGCCGGTATTCCACGTTATGTATCTGTGGGTTGTTTGGGGACATCGAACAGGCTGATCCCTAGACAGTGACTCCTAGGCTAGGTAGTTAGTGCCATATTCTTTTAAACACTGAAAGGCCTTAATTAATAGCCGACGTAATGTATTATCAGTTGTTAGTGTGTGACTATAGACGGAGTCTCGATTGGCGACTCGATTTATTGACCTCTTACACACACGACTTGGAACTACAAAGCAATTACAGCGCTGTCGTTGGTCTCCACACTTTATGAATCATCACAGCACCCACTAAGCCTTTTCCAGCCTGCTGTTTTCACCAGCCCTTCCCTGGCAACGGCTTCTAACAGTGGCGATTCTTCAGCTTCACGCTCTCAGGTTCTATCTTCACACCCTTCCATGAAGAAGTCAATTGAAATCATTGCCCCAGCTGTCCTGGTTATAACATCTCAGTACGGATTACATAGAAAACACTGTTCTTCTATTGTTTTTTGTCTATTGCTGCGGGAGCGTGTTTATCGTGCTGTTGCCCAGAAACGGCCGTGGCGCAGATCACAGAAAAGCACCATTCTTATTTTGTGGGCGTTACCTAGTAACGGCCGCTATTTGGAGAGTCACTGCTTAGCCACGGGTCCATACGCCACCATATTCAGAGTTCTCAATATAAATAGCAATCATTTACTGTAAACAACATTAAGCGTTTGGTCTTTGTGTAAAGATTCAGTACATTTTCTGTGATGTGGGAAATGGATTTTTAAATATTTGGTAGGTCAAGTTCATTCTTCAAAGAGTTGCTAGCTTAGAATTCGCAGACGAGGAGGCAATGCCGAATGGCGTGTGAAACGGTTACTGTAAATAGAACAGAAGGTCTTAGATTTTTAGAAAGCTGACAGTGGGCTATCTGGAGGCCGTGTTCCACTGTTGCCTGGCGCCCCAAGGCAAAGATATTTGCATTTCTGCAGTGAAAGTGTGAGGTGGGTACCGAAATTTGGCGACAGTTCAGGAATTATCATATTTTGTATTTGTAGTTTATTTAACGCCGTTCACAGTGGCCACGCGGTCGAAGCCATGAACTGTTTTCGCCCTCTCGAACACTGGAATCGTGGGTTCGAATCCCACTCGAATGAATGTCTGTATGCGTTCATTCTGTGTTTGTGTTGTTCTGTATGTAGGTACCGGCCTTGCGACTGGCTGATCCCCTGTCCAAGGAATCCCACCGAATGTGTATATAGAATTAAGAAACTGGAAATCGGTCAAGGTCCAAAGGGCTGTAAAGCGAGAGAGAGAGTTTAGTTACCTGTGGTCTTGGTAACTCAGACTGTATAACATCGAGTTGAAAGGCCATTGACGGATGTGGTCGTGACCTAATTTTAAGATACTCTCCCATCATATGTATGAATGGACTAAGGAAACCTGCGAAAACCCTGAGTTAAGATTGTGGGTGACTGCCGAGATTCGAAACTGGCGTCTCCAGAATACAAGATCGGAGCGTCGCAGCTTGAGTCAGGCGCCCTGAGGCAGGACGCTCGGAGGTGTCTCCTAGTACCGGAGTGTGCCAGGTGCCACAATTTTGTGAGTGACTGTACTTGCGGACACTGAAAGCGACCCCTTTTTTTTTCGTGACATGACGTAGGAGAGACGAACGAAAGCAATGATGATGGGGGGTGGGGTGGGAGAGAAGAAGGGGAAATGTAAGGAGAAAAGAGAAGAAACGAGAAAAGAAAGAGGCTCGGTGGAAAAATTAATTACCGGAGTTGGTAGTGGCTGTGTGATGGGGAGGGGTACGGCGGAAGGGTGGGTGGACAAGCTAAAAAGAAGGGTAGATGAAGAAACCCAAGTAAAGAGGGTGTGGTGCGCAGGAACGGTTTGGAGGGGCGGTAGGGAGGAGGAGAGGGTGAAACTAGATAGAGGATATTCTCCTGTAGGGTCTGTAGTACGGTTCATGCAGCGCGGTCTCACTTGAAAAACACGCACATTTACTCTCGCAAAACTGGTTCTCATTATATTCTTGTTTTCTGAATTGCGAGAGCCAAAGTAGCCCAGACTAGCCCAAACTGTGTTATCCCCCGGGCCAAGATCTGAACGCCGGACCTCCCGAATGCGAAGCAGGAGTGCCCCGCGAGCTTCGATGTGGAGTGGCGGTGACTCATGACTCGAGTTCATTTTAACATTGGGTCCCAGGCTACACACGTTTCAATATTTTAACCCCCAATACGCAAGATTGGACACTCGGTAGCGTAGTTGGTTGAGGCGCTATGATACAAGCCCGGAGGTCGTGGTTTCGATTCCCGTTGAGGTCATTGGATTTTTCAATTAAACTAAATCATTCCAAGCGCACTATGGCCCTGGGTCGACTCAGCCGCTAACAGAAGTGAGTGCCAGGAATCTTCCTGTGGGTAAAGGGCGGCCGGCGCGTAAGGCTGACAACCTTACCGCCATCTGTGAGCCGATTGTCTAGAAAATGAGTGGGCCTCGACGTCTCACATCCCTATGGGCCTCCACGGCCTGTTACAGGGACATTAAATAAGGTGGCATTAAACTGTTAGACCTGTTTAAAAATAAGCACGTTAATTAATGTTTTGCCTTGGATGGATAACAGTGGAGGTTCGGGCCGTCAGAGCATCGACAAACTTTGTAAACCATCAAATTGACGTCTCTAGAAAATCAGACGCCTTCAGCGCCTCACCCAATTCCGATGGTAGTTCTTGGTTTGTGGGAGGTTTCGAAAGTGGCTGGGCCCTGCAGAGTGGTCCCCTTGCGCTTGCGTTGTCTTCAAGTAGCTGTCAAGTTTTCGAAACGTCTCGAGACGTAAGTCTAGAAGGTCTGTGCGTAAGCTTAATGTGTATTAAGGAAATGCCATCGGAAGTGCGGAAGTCGTAGATTGAGCGACTATATATATATATCGTGGCATATTTGCTCAATTCAAGAATTGTGGAGTGACAACAGCCTGCCGTTACTAAGCAGCGGCCCGTAAACCACAGAGGAATCGTGTTTTCAAAGCAGTCCATGCCGGTGGCTGCGCACGGAACACTGCTTTATGTCGTGCCATCTCTAAGCAACAAGTTCACTGTAACATAGGAACGGTGTTTTCTACGTGGTCCGCGCCGAGATGTTATAAGCAGGACAAGTTAGCAGTCAGATAACCGCTGTGGTTTTGTTGTGACCTGTGGATGCGAGAAGCCGATAGATGAGGCCAGGGACATTTCGTTAACCCAGAGAGGAAAGGAACGTTCGTCGTTGGAAGCCGTTGCTGAACAACGGCTAGTGGGAACTGTAACTGACTGAGAAGACCTAGTGTGTCCTACAAATATTTGTGAAGTGTGTAGAACAGCGAGAGCTTAGTCATTACTGTGAGAGTTCAGGAAATACGATTAAAATCAAAACCACGTCTGTGGCCACTAAAACCGGGAAGGTGACTTTAAATGTGAACCGGACTGGGCCGATTCCAGGATCTCTCAATTCTGTCAGTGTTTCCAGTTTGTTGCCCTCTGATTCTGACGGTGGGAACGCCAGAGACGACGCATCCACATTTTCGGGAGCATTTTGAAAAATGCGGTCAACAAAGACGCCACCCAATTAACTGTCTTACTCTTTGACACTGAAGATGGAGGCGATATGTTGCTCCGAAACATTTGTCGACTTCCACTGAACTACACAGCGTGACAAAGCACAACGTCGTTAACCCTGCACTGTGAACTCTACAAGAACCTCAAATCCAAGAAAAATGCAAAAGATCGAGAAATCAGCTGTGTTACGTCACCCATCGGGTGCTGTGTCACAAAAACAGGATTGTTTTCATGGCCTAGTCATTTCAGGGCCGATCATTGGCCATGTGGTTTCGGTCTCACAAAGGTTGAGAACCACTGATCTAGGGCAAGGGTCTCCAAACTACGGCCCGCAGGCCACATCCGGCCCGCGAAAGAATTGTGCAGAAATGCGCCAATTGAACTAATTTTCCAATGAGTACTGGTAAAAAAAATACTTGTTCATAGATATCAAATTCATTAATTATATATATAATTAATAAATATATTGATATTCCATATTATGTTAATATTATTCACAATTTTACTCATTCTGGACCGTATACTGCGCGGTATTTCTTCATACTTGTTCGGCCTCGATCGGCAGTGTCACTTCGTGGCAATGTAGGTAGCGCGAGCAGTTCGTTACTAGCCGTCTTGTGCACAAGACTTCTTGCAGTGGTGCAGTGTAATTGTAACAGATCATCATCACCGCCGGTGTCGTACTTATTACCATTTTTGTATTAAAGCCAACTTATGCCCAGTTTTGCTCTAACTGCTCCGAGAATTGGTAGCGAGGAATGTTGCTAAGGCTACCGGAACTTTAGTCCATTCTACGACGGCCGGCTTATAAATTATCTCCATTTTTGGGACGACATATCTGTGTAAACAAACTTTTTCCCAGATGAAGTACATTTAGTCGAAATACAGGGCAAATTTATCCGATGAACATTTAAAGTCGCTACTTATGATTAGCGTTTCGAAATTTGAACCTCAATTTAATCAGATTTTAAGAATGCAAAAAGAGTTCCGTCATTCACATTATTTGTTTTATTATAATTTGTGATGAAAATGTGAGCAATTGCTGCTACTGTCTGTTGTCATTAATATACGATAATTTATTCTCAGGTACTTTGTATTTAGTTTATGCAATTCTGTGCCTTCAATAAGACGCATATGCCTAGGGCTATTAATTTCTCATTTTATCCGGCCCGTTGAAAGTGCTGAATTATGTAATGTGGCCCGCGGTTCGAAAAGTTTGGAGACCCCTGATCTAGGGCATGAACTGTCTTCGCTTGATCAAACGCTGCGATCCTGGGCTCGAATCCCACTCAAGGCATGGATGTCTGTGTATATCATTAAGAAACTATAAAAGAAAAAAAAAACGGCCAAGGTCGAACAGAGGACTGTAGAGCCATAGATAGACATTTCAGGGAACGTTTCAACGTTAGCATCGCTTTTGAAGGTTCTGTGTTTGAGTTTTATAAAAGCCAGTGAGGACGAAATGAATATACGCAACTGGAAGTGTTATCATAAAGTGATTATAGGTTGGGTTGACCCAATAACATTATTACGTCAGTACTTCCTGTTGCAGAATAGCGAGCTCGTTCCTTGTTTATGTCGAAGCGAAATGAGAGTGGCTCAAAACGGGTCTGAGAGATGAAAATATTCTCCCCCCCCCTCCTGCCGAATTTGTATACTCATATGTTCTGGGTTATTCATGGTCTCAATCACGGAACATTTCGGTTGCAGACTTGTGTAGTTATTAGTTTCCCTCGGGCATGCGACACGCTTGTGTGCACTTCTTGGATTAACCCTTTAAAGCCCAGTCGTTACCATATTTACCAGATGCTAGGGAAAGTCAGTAAATGGAAGTAAACAGCTTTAAGAAATGCAACAGGTTTTCCATGTGTATCGCTAGGTAGCAGCACAATCCATCTATGGGAACTGCCCACATTCAAGCAAACATTATAGTGACAACGCAAGTATCATTGTTTAGCAGCGGCTGTTTACTCATGAGAAACTAGGTAGCAGACGTGCATTCGCATGTTCAGAGGTTGGTTTCAGTAGTCAAAATGGTGTCCGTGATTGAGGTGTATACTACCGAAGAGCGATGTTCTGTTGTGCGTTTTTTTTGTGGACAGAAAGGCTCAATGCATGGGATATTCATAAAGAAGTTTCCCTGTTTACTATGGGAAGAGTTCTTCGAATAAAGCGGTTCGCAACTGGGTGGCAAACGTTTTGCTCATGACGAAAAGGTTGAAACGGAGATGCAGAAGTGTCTGAGATAACAGTCAAAAGATTTCTATGCTGCGGGTTTCGACGCGCTGGTAAAGCGATGGGACAAGTGTATGAATGTTGGTGGAGGATATGTCGAGAAATAAATGTTTTTTTTTTCCAGATTCGATTATCACATGTTTTACGTTTTATGTCCATTTATGTCCTATTTACTGACTCCCTCGTACTAAAACTCTGCATTCTGCCCACAGTGTATTTGTCTGTTCCGTATGGTTCTCACAATAAACAGCGACTGTTTCCCTAAACAGTATTAACCGGTTGGGCTTTGTAGCGGAGACGTAATGTGTTTCCTGTGAGGTACGGACTGAATTCATATATATCATTTAGAAGACGTCCTGCCGTTAAAGGGTTATATTCCCGTACTAAAATCATTGACATTTGCATGACTGAAGCAGGCAAGCGCAACTTTGTCCATTGTTTTATATGATCTTGAAACTTGAATCCTACTAAGAGTATTACCATATGGAAGGTCGTGCCATAGCTCAGGCGGTCAGTCGCCGACTTCCCAACGTGGCGGCCCTGGTTCAGTTCCAGGTTATGTGGGGTTTATGGTGGACGAAGTGGCACTGGGTCAGGTTTCCTCCGAGTACTTCGGTTTCCCCTGCCAATTTTCATTCCACCGACTGCTCCACACTCATCATCCGGGGTTGGTACAATAGGCCAGTAAGTGGCCGACATACCAAATGGACCCAGTCTCAGCCACTCCAAAGAAATAAAAAAAAAAAGGTATCAAATGGGATGCAAGTCGGTGTAGTCAGGTAGAAATCCAACGACATTTCGGAGGAAGGTATTGTCTGCGGAGTTCTGCTTGCCGCGTGCTACTTCCATGCTTGGTTTCCTCTTCGACCCTAAAAGCAGAATCTCTACGTCACTCCGAAATGTCGGTCTGTCCCGGAAGACCTACTCTTCATTAAATCCAACGTACCCCAGGGTTTTTCATGGTTTTACTCGATTCTGTCTCTCTTTCTGTAGCTCTACAGCCCTTTGTTGCACGACCTTGGCCGTTTTTTAAGTTTTTTTTATCTTTTTACACAGTCCTTAGTACTCCTTTGACGGGGGATCAGCCCGCCGCAAGGCCTCTGCCTACACACAGAACAATATAAACAGAATAAGCGCACGCAGACATCCATGCCTCAAGTGGGATTCGAAACCACGATCGCAGTGTTTGAGCTGGCGAAGACGGTTCATGCCTTAGACCGCACGGCCACTCTGATCGCCTTTTAGTCGATTCTTCCAGGCTCGATATATGGACAGTACTTTGATCAAGATGGGAGCCGGGGTAGCGCAGTCGGTGTAGCGACTAGCTACTGACTGGACGACGGAAGGGTCGAAGTTCGAGTCCCGGTATGGTCAAGAATCTTCTCTGCGTCGTCCAGACCGGCTCTGAGGTCCACCAAGCCTCCTATCCAATGGATACCTGGAACTTTTTCCCCGGGGGTAAAGTGGCAGGTCGTGAAGCTGACCACTCACCTCATACTAGTGTCGAAGTGTAAACATCCACTCCCACATACGCCTTCATGACGTAGTGCTTAATTAGTTAAGCACAGGGACTATTATTTTTTCCTTGGCAGGACAGCCCCAGTTGGCCTAGGCCTACCTCCACGAGCTTCTCCGTTCACTTCGGTTTTTCTCGATCTTACACATTCGGTAGGACTCCTTGGGCGGGTGATCAGGTCGTCGCAAGGCCTCTACCTGTACACAAAAATCCATGCCCTGAGTGGGATTCGAACCCACGATCCCTGTTTCCAAGAGGGCGAAGACAGTACATGCCTGAGACCGCTCGGCTACCGGCGACCGGCCAGGGACTATTTTACCTTACCTTATTTTGATAAGGATTACAGCCAATTGTTTTGAGATCATTCTAACACTACGCGTCACGTCATTACTGCGTGCTCCGTGGAGAAATGAGGCCTCAGTGAATCTGTGACGTGAGTTCGGTTTCAGACCTCGGGGAATGTGTGCCTGAGACCTCTCTTGCGGGCCAGAGGAAGGGGTGGAGGAAGATTGAAGACGCCTTTCTCCTGTATAAGCCAGGGTAACATCAGGGTGTGGGGGGCGCGGGGAGATAAGATGGAGTGATGAAGGGGAGAGAGGCTGACCCCAGGGGGTGAGTGAGCATCTACTGATGGTAGAAAACATTTGAAGTAGTGTTGCGATGGGTAGAGAGGGATGATGATGATGATGATGATGATGATGATGATGATGGTGGTGGTGATGGCACTGTGTGGCACGTAACAAAGAAGGAGAGAAACCCGCGGACGAATTGTAAGACTCCCCGCTAGGAAAGTAAGAAAAATAAGTCAGATTTCACAATGGAGAGGTTACGAAGTCATGAGAGCGTTTTCTTCTCCGAGTTACGGATTGCGTGTCCTCGATCCACATCTTGTGTGAAGTTTCACAGAAATATTTATCTCGTCTCTAAGTACGAAATTAATGACACTTGTGATATAGACCAATCAGTATTGTGCCAGTAAAGTGATGCATTGACAGGTGTGTAGGTTTTGTAACGTTTCTAGGCAAGTGAAACCTGTTCTTGTTGTTAGTACCACCCCCCAGGAGGATATCTGGGGTGCGTGGAGGCGAAGCTATATCCCTCCATTGAAATGGATTTCCCTGTTCATTAAATTATTTTAGATCGGTCACTGTTTGTCATGTGAAATTGTTACGGGCCTTTGCTTTCCAGGCGTGAGGGTTCTTAATCTTTGTTCTCCAAACAGAACTTCAGATTACAGCAGTGAGTTAGGAAAGCATTGCTCTGTTGCTTGTGCTGCCGTGTAGTCTGGTGATTTTTTCCGATATTTTGGAGAACATATTGCTTTCACGTTCAGGGTTATGACCTCCACCCTGAAAAGAGAAGTGAGGTAAAGGTAAGGTAAAGCTATCAGTGTAACAGGCCGTGGAGGCCCATAGAGTTTTGAGACGTCGAGTCTGCAGAGATCCCGGGCGTGTTAATGAAAAGTAGCGAGAGTGCAGTGCTGCAGAGATCCCGGGTATGTTGTGAAAAGTAGCGAGAGTGCAGTGCTGCAGAGATTCCGGGTGTGTTGTGCGCAGTAGCGAGAGTGTAGAGCTGCAGAGATCCCGGGTGTGTTGTGGGCAGTAGCGTGAGTGCAGTGCTACAGAGATCCCGGGTGTGTTGTGGGCAGTAACGTGAGTGCAGTTCTACAGAGATCCCGGGTGTGTTGTGAGAAGTAGCGAGAGTGTAGGGCTGCAGAGATCCCGGGTGTGTTGCCGGCAGTAGCGAGAGTGTAGAGCTGCAGAGATCCCGGGTGTGTTGTGGGCAGTAGCGTGAGTGCAGTGCTACAGAGATCCCGGGTGTGTTGTGGGCAGTAGCGTGAGTGCAGTTCTACAGAGATCCCGGGTGTGTTGTGAGAAGTAGCGAGAGTGTAGGGCTGCAGAGATCCCGGGTGTGTTGCCGGCAGTAGCGGAGTGCAGGGCTGCAGAGAACCCGGGTGTGTTGTGGGAGTAGCGTGAGTGTAGGGTTCCAGAGATCCCGGCTATGTTGTGTGCTCAAGTGTTGTTGGATGGAAATATATGCTGCTTCCGTCTTCAGGCGTCACTTCCCAGGATAGCCTAATACGTACCGCCGTGAGGACGTCAGATTTGCGAATGCGTTCGGGTTTTCCACGCAGTTCCTGATGTGCGAGGAAACTTAGTGTGTCCTGTTGTCAGTGGCGAGACTGTTTAGCGTCGGGTGGTAGGTTGAGTGATGAATTGGAATAGGTTTTGAAAGGAAGCAGTTCCTAGAATTGCCTGGAGTGACTGAGGAAGACCCAACAACGTCAGTCATGGGGGACGTTATATCGGGCGGAATTCGAACTGGGCTCCTCGTGATTACATTACCGCTACGCTAACCCGCTGGGTATACGTATTTTACGTATTGTGTGACACGATGTGTAGTAACGAAATTGTTTCCTCTAGCTCCCACTTTGGAGCATAGGGCTGATTTCTCACTTTCATTGATCATTTTTACATACGGTAGGATTCCTTGGACGGGTGATCAGCTCGTCGGAAGGCCTCTACCTAAACACAGGACAACAGAAACAGAATAAACGCATACACACACCAAACATCCATGCCTTGTGTGGGATTCGAACCCACGATCTCGGTTTCCGAGCGAGCGAAGACAGTGCATTCCTTGGACCGCTCGGCTACCGTGACCGGCAATAACGAAATCAGAGTTATATAACAATATTCTGTCTTTGTCATGCTGATTAGGTTTCGTAACAGGAGGTCTGTATACGCAATAAACACAGACGTCAAGGTCAGGGGCAAGCATGGACTCGGCGATGATCATATTTGCAATTTGATTTCCGGTCTGAAATCGGCCTGGAAGTTCAGAAACGCGGGCCGCGACCTTTAGGCCTCATTGTGCCGGGTCACGTGTGCCGATGATTGGAAGGCTTCGATACGTACGTGTTGACCTTAGACATCAACTTTTCCTCGTTTTTTATGTTTTCGTCCGCATGGCTCTCTGTTTTCCACAGGCTGATACGAAAGTTAGTCAGCAAGTACAGAAATCGGTGCAAAGACACGTTCCCAGGTTCCCTTGACGGACCACACAGCCATCTCCTACTACGAGAATTAGTGGGGGGTGGAGTCCAGTTTGGTCCACTCGGCACGGCGGCCACTGATTGGCCTATTGTAGCCTGCCCCATGTGATTATGATGATGGAGATTTTTTTGGTGGAATGAAGATTGGCAGGGGAAACCGAAGTACTTAGAGGAAACCCANGTTTAGTTTGCGGCTGTCAGTACCATCAAATGACGAAATGTAATTAAAAATCTTTGGAGCAATTTTTTAAACTATAATGTTTCGTGGTTCAGGCCTGTCCGAGTGGCCTCTAGTCCGCAAGCGAACTATACCGACCGAACGGCCGCCGCTTGTCGGCGAAGTTAATGCCAAATTTCCGGATAGGGGTTTGTCACGTGGTCAGCGCAACAAATCCCCACTGCCGTTAACCTCGGTTTTATAGGCCAGAGCCACTATTTCCTTGAAATAGTTCCTGAGTTATCCTCACGAGGCTGAGTGGACCCCGTTCCAGACCCAGTACTTCTCAGAAAGTCTGATAGAGCAGGGAATCGAACCCGGACCTCTGGATCTGTAGCCAGGAACTCTGATCACTAAACCACAGAGGCGCTCTAAAATATACCTTTCATTCCTTAATTGGAACAAATTATTGCAACGGTTGCTAAGCGGTGACTTCGTAAATAACGACCGTTCCTGGTCAGCGGCTCGATAAAGAAGTTCCCGCGGCAAGGAATATGCACGCAACAATAGAGTTACTGTTGATAGCAGGGTGTTTCTGCATGGTCCGTGCTGAGATGTTATAAACAAGGGACAAAGTTAGTTGTTAGGTCTGTGCGAGAGGCTGTGTGTGATATTTGGAGTGTGTAATTCAATGAGACTGTTACAGTTCCTGTGTTAAAATCCGTTGCCAAGAAACGGCTAGTTATCACTGTAATAGACTGAGGATACTAGTCTGTGTGTGACAGTGAACTGTGACGAGTCGTGTGTATAAGTGGTCAATAAATCGAGCGACCAATCCAAACCCGGTCTATAGTCACTCCTACATGTGGCAACTGGTGTCAGAAGTGGTAGAAATTGAGAGATTTGTTTCGAAAACCCAGCTTTATGACTTCCTTGACCTGATACTCTTGTGTCGCCTCCCCATTCCAGACTTTTGTTGCTTTCGTCATCTCGGTACGTGGAACCCAATTCCGAGCGAGAACATTTCTGCCTGCGTGGGTCCAGATTTCCTTGCTGTAGTGAGTGTACCCGTCTTTATTTGAGATGGGGGTTGAGAGGGTGGTTGGTTGTAAGAGGGTGCACACTGGAGTAGAAGGAACATGGGTGGGAAAGAGTTACACAGAGACGACGAAGAGAGAGAGAGAGAGAGAAAAGAGCTAAAACACGAAGTGGAGTTTTATAGAAGAGTGGAAATGGGTTGCTATGGAAACGGACCAAACATACACCCAGGGGTTGAAGGAAGGACAGAAAAAATAAGAAAAAGAAAATAAAGAGGGCGGAATCTAAAACTGCTACAGCACTCGGCATAGAAGAGTGTGGTACAGAGTGTTCAGAAATACATGTGACTACTATAATAAAGGTCACATGTCGGTGGTGCAGCGGGGAATGTCATGTCTGGAAGGTACCGTCACCGAGTATTCAACAAGAAAAGCTTGGTTTCAGTTCACTGCACTTCCGATGATGCAGATATTTTGGTGACATACATTTTGTGCTTTTCACAATGTGCCATGAATGGTGTTCTCTACGTGGTCAGAGCGATAGCCACATGACGCAATAGTAGAACGTTGAAGCGATGTTCCCTGTGCGGTCCGTGCTGACTAACGAGGGGCAGCTGCGATTACGAGAGAGTTCTTGAGACGGCGGTGAGTAGATTAGGAGGTTGATGTGAGGCGGTCGCCAGCCTGGGAGTTCAGCTCGAGAGCTGCAGTAAGATCGGCGACAGCCAGCGTGGACTTGAAGTCGTGAACACGGGAGATGAGGGATCGGCGGCCCTGGAAGCCGTCACCAGACAACGACTGGTGAAGATACAGCGGACTGAGAAGACTTAGTACATGCTGTAGTGAACTGCAGAGTGTGTGAATTAGCCGTAGCGCTATAGTTACTTGTAGTTATGATCTGTAAGTGTTCAGTAGATCCAATTACTTATCCGAACCCCGTCTATGGTCACACTCATACACGTGGCAGTATAACTGGAAGAATAGTACGGCGCACAGACGTACACTGACATTTTCCTTCCCTCTCTTCTTTTCAGAGTAATTTTCCTACCTCGCCTGAATTTTGGGGGGCAGTTTTAGTAAAGGAGCGGGAGATATGTCCCCACAGTCGCTATGGATGGTTATCTCTAACTCTGAGCGCATCTGCCGTTTGTTACGGTGAATGGATTCATATCTATACATTTGTATATGAAACTGGTTGTACGCCTGCAGTTTCTGATTGGTATTACACAGTTTTGTTTTATCATAACGAACGGGCACGCGGTATCGTAGTTGGTTGAGGCACTGTGCTAGAATCCGGAAGGTCGTGGGTTCAGTTCCCGATGAGGTCATTGGAATTCTTTCAGCGAGTACCAGGTATCTTCCTGGGGGTAAAGGGCGGCTGGCCAGCCCGTAAGACTGACAACCTCACCACCGTATGTGAGTCGATTGTGAGGGTGATTGTGGAGCGATTGGTGGAATGAAGATTGGCAGGGGAAACCGAAGTACTCGGAGAAAACCTGCCCCAGCGCCACTTTGTCCACCACATATCCCACTTGACCATACCCAGGATCGAAACCGGGCCGCCGCGGTGGGAAGCCAGCGACTAACCGCTTGAGCTTTGGCGCGGTACAGAGCCATAGTGAGTCGCTATATACCGATGGGCTAGGGGCTGGATCGCCGCAGTTCGATTCCCGATAGGAGCAAGATATATTTCTTTACTCCACAGGGTGCAGACCAGCAGATATGTTGAACGAGAACGCCGGTATGATTCCCTTCTCACGTTGAAAATAGAATAGGCCTATGTTAACCCTATGGTGACGCGCCATCACAGATGTTTTAGTGGGGAAGGGGGGGGGGTACGAAATTTTAATATTAGCTGGGTCACTGGCTGACGTCACCAGTGTTCCTGTTGTTTTTCGTTCTTCCCGCCAGGTAGGACCAGCAGGCGAGCTCTGTCGCGTACATTAGCTCCCCCTCGTCCCATCAACTGGGCACTGCAATTGATACATCTTAATTTAAATAATTTAGAGACCCTGTTCCTCCACTGTTTATGTGTGTGTGAGTTCGACCGAACAGCTTCTAATATGAACGACGTGCCTCGGTGCCCACTGCAGTTGAGTTATCGTCTTTAAACAGCCTGGGAACCGCGTCCTTCTGGCAGGGCGCGCCTGTTTGCTGCAGGCACGCTGAGCGCACAAAAAGGGGCCACGAACTAATTACCTGTTGGAACGATCCGCAACTCACCTCTCCCCTCAGGGCAGCAGAACAAACCTCAAATTATCGGAACCAGAGTTCAGTATATAACTCGCGCATCATTTACAGGCCAAATTAATTATGCGAGATGGGTATCAGCAGCCGTGACGTCATTAGAACAATTCTTTACATTATCATTTTGAAATCGGTATATTTAGGTCTGAACCCATCGAACCTCCGCCCCCATTAATTAGGGAAAGGAATTCCCCGAAATGGCAATATAGAATATTACTGATTCGGCGTCTGCTCTATGCTTTAAAATACCAAAATGTTCCCTCCCAATGTGTAATTAGCGGATATGGGTGGTTGTGTTTTATTCCGGCCCCAGCAACTGTTCCTCCTTGCGTTAAAATTGAATTTCCATATCGCGTGAACACTGTTTTGGGGTATCAGCCTCCAGAAACGTGAAGTTTTCGAAGAGTTTCGTATTTGAACCATGGATTGGAGAAGCTGAAATTCGAGGCCAGGTCCCAGAATAAAATGAGCGCATAGGACCTATAAGGATATCGCTGTGACAGCAGGAGCCATGCTGACTGAAGTAAAGCTACGTAGAATTCACACACAGATGTAGCGTTTGAGCCGAGATCTTTCCGAATACCTGTCGAGTTGGGGGACCTGCTCGGTGCTTGAACTTCATCATGTGAAGACCCAAATTTGGACGTAAATTTCAGAGGCGGGCGGAAAAACTCACGTCCTTACAGGTTAATTACACGGTAGTGTAGTTGATTGAGGCACTATGCTATAAGCCGGAAGGTAGCGGGTTCGATTCCTGATAAGACAATTGGATTTTTCAGTTGACCTAATCCTTCCAGCCGCACTCTTCCCCATGGAGTCTACTCAGCCTTTAACAGAAATGAGTACCAGGAATCTTCCTGGGTGTAAAGGGCGGCCGGCGCGTAAGGCTGACAACTCACCGCCATCTGTGAGCCGATACGAAACAAACAAAAGTAAACGCCGCGTCTCTTAGTCCTCAAGCGAATTATACCGACCGAGCGACCGCCGCTTGTCGGCAAATTTACTGCATCTGTGAGCCCAATTGACCAGAAAATGTGGGAGTCTCGACTTCTTACGACGCTGTGGGCCTCCACGGCCTACAGGGATAGCCTTTTACCATTTCTGAAATTGGACATGTTTCTGTCATTAGTTATATTGGGGAAATACTCAGTTGTGCCCGTCAGAACTGGGACAGTGATCAAGAACACCTATTTCTAATGGGCTCAACTGATTAGAAATGCTCTCACTGTTCTACATACTTCACAAATCACTATAAGACACACTAGTTCCTTTCAGTCTGTCACAGTCTTCACTAGCCGTTGCTTGGTAGAGGCTCCCAACGGCGGACATCACCCTTACTCTGTGTTCCCGAACTATTCTCGTATCAGGTTCTAACAGCAACGGCTCACAAGGACTGATTCGCAGCGGTTTTCTAACTCACAAACCAACTCGCTCCACTGCACTCACTGAACTGAACTCAGTCGGTCAAGTTATCGCCTCGGAGCGGACCACATAGAAAACACCGCGTCCAACAGCACTTCCGTTGTTGAGTGCGGCCCGCTACCCAGCAAGGGCTCCAGTACTGTTGCATATTTACGAAGCTGTTACATAGCAACGGCCATTGTCTCCTTATTTGTTTCGCTGTTGTCGCCTAGCAACGGGTCTGTATGCCACAATATTAAGGTTAATGTCTCTCAGGATGTGACACCGTGTTGTGTGGTACGCAGGTACCAGACTACACAGATTCATATCCCGGAAGATTTAACCCTAGCAGTAGTACTATAGCAAGGTACTGCCCAGGGGGTGGGTTTGGGGGTGAGGGGGAGTGAGAAGCAAACGATTATCCGGTTCTCACAGAAATCCTGGCCCGCACGTATTGGAGGCATCGAGTCGGACAAACAGTGGCAGTAGGTACTGTAGGGAGTGCCATAAATGTGGATCCAGAGACAAGTAGCATCTGCTCGCTATTATGTCCTGAGATCACATCACAAGCAGTTCTTGCTGTCTGTCCGCCAGGAGCGCTCCCGTCGGGGCGAATGGTGCGTGACCCAACTACAATATTACTCGTGCTCTACTAGACTTACGATTAACAATCTACTTACAATTTTAAATTTGTAACGTTTAATTTTAGTAAGTAATTAATAAATTACCGACGGAAATTTTAATGTGTTAATAATTAATTAAAATGGGAAAAGCATTTCGTTTAGAGCCTGATTTATATAATTGCAGTAGTCTCACCCTGCCTCTGTAGGGAATCGAATTCGGTTATACAGACTGAGTGTGCACCTCACGGGTATAGTCTGTATACCACTTCGACCCACGTGTCTACTCACTCACTTCTGACTAGGAAGAGCTCGTGTTTCAAGTGTTTTTAAACAGACAGATATTTGCGCAAAATAGAAATTATGTTGCGGCATCAGGCGATGTTAGGATAGTGACCTTGGAGGAGGTTACGGCTAGCAGGACAGACGTACTTCTCTGATGTGAGAGACATGAAGAAATCGTTTTTAGTGGGGAAAGGTCTTGGGGTCGTGTCCTCTTTGTTAAGTCTTTGTATGTCGCTGTCTTCTTCGAGTGTGACGCATTTTATTATTGTGACGTACACTGTTATAAAACAGTCTGTAATATCTAGTATTACTAATATTATTGCCGTGTTAGTTATATCCCTATAAATGCAGTAACGTAATAAAAGCAGCAGTAACAACAATACTGGAGATTACAGAATAATGATATCTTTATATGGCTCAATGCACAGTCGGTAGGACTCCTTGGACAGGGGAATAGCCCATCGCAAGGCCGCTACCTACCCGCAGAACAGCACAAACACAGGGTTATCGCACACACACATCCATACCTTGAGTTGGATTCGAACCCACGACCCCAGCGTCCGAGCGAGCTAAGACAGTTCATGCCTTATCGCGGCCACTGCGGTCGGCAGAATAATTTTGGACGTTTCAAATGCTACGAACAGAATTTGACCACATGAAAATGAGCCATAAAAAAGGCCCGTTGCCATTTAAATTACAGCTCATATTTTTCAGATAGGGAGCCGGGATAGCTCAGTTGGTACAGGGACTGGCTACCGGCTGGACGACCGAGGAGTCGCGGTTCGATTCCCGGTAGGTTCAATTCTTCTCCCCACGTCGTCCAGACCGGCACTGGGGCCCACCCAGCCTCTTATACAGTGGGTACCAGGTGCGGTTTCCCCGGGGGTAAAGCGGCCGGACTTGAAGCTGATCACTCTCTTCTATCTGGTGCCTAGGTCAAGAATGGCGGAGCTATACCTCCGCTCCCCCCATATGTCTTCATGGAATACTGCTTAAATAATGAATTAATCACAGGAAGAACTTTACATTTTTACTACTACAAGGCAGTGTATTAGAACGACTGGGTGTATGCATGTTATCCGCGTGTGAAAGTGTGATATGTTGCGTGTGGCTTGCGAACCGCTAGTTTCCCATCTCTCTTTTAAGCTTAATGGATCAAACAAGAGTGGCTTAGAAAAGCCAGGACATAAAAAAGGGGTGGAAATGGCCAGCTTGAGATGGCTGGAAGATACAGAGAATGATTTACGAGAACTGAAATCGAAGAGGTGCAGGTGAAAGAGATATGACAGAGAAGTACGTTCATCTACTGCCAAAGAGGCCAAGGTTCCTTCCTGGAGGACGACAAATACAGATACTCTTAAGCTTTCATCCTGAGAAAATAGTTATGCCCCTCTTGCGTGAACATAAGCAATGGTTGTCATGGTGACCCAGTTTTCCACCAACCACCGTCTGATGACCTCAGTGGGAAGGAGACCACTGTTTCAAAACACTTTCCATCAGAAGTCCTAGGAATGTAATCCACAGAAAGCTTCTGGTGGTGTATCCCACCACCCGTCTCTTGATGTGGACAGTGGATTCGCACCAAAAGGTGCTGACATTTCCACGGTGCCAGGGGCTCAGCGCAGTGTCACTAAGTGCCCGAACATCTGTCGGGAGGCGTTGGGGCTTCACTTATACGTTGACGGCCGCGGGGATCGTTGCGCTGACCACGCGACACCCTCTATCCGCTAAAGTTGGCATTAACTTGAGCGACAAGCGGCGGTCGCTCGGTCGGTATAGTTCGCTTGCGTACTTAAGCCACGGAGTTTTTTTTTTGTTTTTTGTCTGCAAGTAAAACAAAATCACAGTCAGGTAGCTGGCTTCCGGGCCTGCTTCCTTGAGCACAGAACCATCCTAATTCGAAGCAGAAGTGTTATACTTCCATATCCATATGGATATCCATAGACCACAACATTCATCTTCATTATCATCATCCATCAGTAATCTGTCATACGACAGGTCCACAGTCTCTTCCAAAACAATTCCTCCACTTAATGCGATCTAGAGCTTTCTCCTTCAAATTAAAATATCCTCTTCTGTCCCCAAGGTCATCCAGCATCTTCTTAAGCCTTCTTCCTCGTCTTCTGGTCACTTCTATCCGCCCCTCTATCTTTCCTTCAATAACTTCTTTTAGAAGGCAGTTACCGCGTAAGATATGACCAATCCAATTAGCCTTCCGTTTTCTTATTTCGTGTAGGATAATTTATCTTAAATAAATGGGGGTGTGCTGTTGTAGAACGGATTCAAGGTAGAGTTAGGATTCAGGCTAGATAGTCCAGTAGCCAGCTTTTATTATGATGATTATGAATCTTTGGATGTAACATAATTCTTGTTAAACTGAATACCCACTGTTGAATGTAAGCAGGGAAAATCGGAGTGTCAGGAGAGAAAACTTCTGGCATGTAGACCCGTGGTTGGTAACGCACGCAACAATAGAAGAACTGAGTTATGCAGCCCTTTTATAAGCAACGGTTAGGTAAATACGCTTACAACAATAGGGCTATTGTTTGAAACTGTGTTTTCTATTCGGTCCTTGTAAAGTTGTTATAACGAAGAGTGAGTTGAGAATCTCCAGTCGAGTCCCGGAGTTCCAAGTGAGCAGTTAGTCGAGAGTTGGGCTTTGCAAGGGAGACTGAGAAGGCGGCGCTGTGAGTTCAGCTGTGGAGTGTTAATCAGCGAGCAACGGTAGCTGAAGAATCTCCATTTCTAACATTCTTTACAAAGAAACGTTAATGAAAACACTGATGAGGAATAGCCATTGTTGGGAGCTGTTACCTGGCAACGACTAGTGAAGCTTGAGAAAACTTAGCGTGGAGTTATTTGTACTGTGGAAATCAGTAACAGCGTTATATAACGTGTAGTTCCGAATGGTGTATAGAAGTGGTCAGTAGATACATTCACCAGTCCATACCCCGTCTATAAATCACGCATTAAAAGTCGCACATGGATCTCACTGGGGCTGAACCGATGCCTCGTCATTGAGAAGCCGGCGACTAACCGCCTGATTCAGAGCTGGCACTCACAAAATTGCAGTGCCGTGTTTCATGTTTGTAAAGATGTACGTGTATACCCAGAGGAATTTCATATCAAGCGATACTTCTGGGCAACTAAAAGGATGTTTCCCGAATACATTTCCATTTATGAAACATACACGGACAACATAACAAACAAACAAACAAACCATCTCATCCACACATTCATGCGAGGAATGCAGTGTTCCACTGGAACCTCGTAAACACGAGCCGTAGCAGTAGAAATGCGATGCTTTCAGAGTGAAAATGTTTTTTCACGGTTACCATATAGGCATATAACTCCCTCCGCCCCTAGGCCCCCCTCCTTTTTTGTTATACAGAAAGTTGCTGAAATTAAATGTGATGCTGTTGTTTTAGTACGTCCAGGGATGGGTACGTGTGCCCATAATCAGGGGTGTACAGTCTTTTTCATTGCGAATCATGGGCTTGAAGTCTCTAGAACCGCGCAGTTGATTTCGGTGGGTTTTGGTGGGTTTCACTAAGGCAGAAAGGTCACGCGATAGCGTAGTTTGTTGAGGCACTGTGCTACAAGCCCGAAGGTCGCGGATTCGATTCCTAATGAGACCATTAGAATTTTCAGTCAACCTAATAAGGCTCCGAGCCACACTGTGACCCTCAAATCAACTCAGCCTCTAACAGAAATAAGTACCAGGAATCTTCCTGGGTGTAAAGGGCGGCCAGCGCGTAAGGATGACAACCTTACCTCTATCTGTGAACCGATTGTCTAGAAAATGTGGGAGCCTCGACGTCTCACAACCCTATGGGCCTCTACGGCCTGTTACAGGGATAGCTTTACCTTTTACCTTTTTACATTTATATTTCGGACCACCACATAAAAAGCGAAAACAGGCGGATGTGGGAGTGCATGTGCCCTAAGAGAGTCTGATGCTGCCGTGATCATCGAGGAAAAGATCATCAGAAGGATCCAGAACTACAAATAAATAAAATTGTAATAACAAAAATACAGAATTGACCAATATTGTTCTAAGTTTAAACTATTTCAAGTTATTGTATCTCAATTTAATTGAAACGAAGGTAGCTCTATAAAAACAATTTTAAGTCTTATGCAAAATTGAAATGCCCTTGTATTGCGAATAACCGATAGCCTTCGGATAACCAGGACAAATATAGTTTGCAGTACTTGTTTAGTCTTATAAGTAAAGACCTAAGTTATAACCAACAACACGACCTTGCCCAGTTTTGAACACTGTCCAATGGAGGGGGAATAGAGAAAGTTGAGAAGGAATGTACTGCCTGATGATGGCCAGAAATAGTGGCCGAAACATGTCGTAATGTAGACACCGTATATGTTGTGACATTGGTAAAGTTGGTGGGCGCCCCCCGTTCCTGACAGCAACTATACGCCGACAAACTATCCATAACAATTTCACAGCAACTTTCAACAAATTGTGGTGACTTCCCGTCCGGCATTAATTGCCGCCTCTACCATATTTGTGGCCCCTACAAAATGCAGCGACGCTGAACGGCAAACGTATCGAGTTCTTCTTTAATAAACAGTGAGACTGTGCTGCTTGCCAGTGGATTGGAAGAGTCGGTCAGCCTATGTCGTGGCCCCCAAGGAATCCTGACTTGACGCCTTGGGGCTATGCAAACGGCACTGTGTATCAGAAGCAAAGTAATGGAGGCTACTGATGGCGCAGCGTTAGTAGCAACAGTGACACCTGCTGACCGCCGCGAGGACTACGCTCTAATATCGTCTTGAAGTTTGCAGGCTTGTGAACGAAGCCCACATCTAGTTGCACAGAGCGCTACGCTATGTTCGCTACGTACGCTACGTTGGCTGTGTACACTCTGCGACGCAGGTAACATAGGGAACATAGCGTACGTAGCGTACGGAAGTCTGTGTGGCTAGTCACATTGGCAGTAAAGGGAGATATTTTTCTGTTCGTATAGCGAACATAGCGTACGTAGCGCTCTGTGTGGCCGAACCTTAATCGTTATCTTACCGACGTCCCGTGTTGCCATTTTTGAGCTTCTTTAATTCGTAATGAAGCCTACACAATGCCAGGCGTCATGCATAGTGCGATTCTATCTCCACGATCGCCTGTCCTTTGCATCAATGCAAAACCTCCGGAGGTCTTTCTCGTTCACTCCGTATGTGTAAAGTAGCAAAAAGAAAACTCCGTGGCCTGTAGCCCGCAAGCGAACTATATTGACCGAGCGACTGCCGCTTGTTGGCGAAGTTAGTGCCAACTTTTGCGGATAGAGGGTGTCACGTGGTCAACGCAACGGATCCCCACGGCCGTTAATCTCGGTTTTCTAGACCGGAGCCGCTATTTCCTTGAAATAGCGGCTCAGTTATCCTCACGAGGCTGAGTGGACCCCGTTCCAGACCCACTACTTCTCAGGAAATCTGGTAGCGCCGGGAATCGGACCGGGTTCTTCTGGATCTGTAGGTAGGAACCCTGACGTCTAGACCACAGAGTGTATAAAGTACATCCTTTTTTTTTTAATTCATTCCCCTTCCACGTTCTGTTGAGGACCCTCTTAGCTGGTGTAAACAGCAGTTAGTAGAGGACCTCAGAAACACGTGCGCGAGGGACACAACATGAACCCGGGACTGCAGCCAGAATACCCCCTCTTTACATGGATCGGGGACGCCATTTCACATTTCTGCAAAACGAATCATCGTGCAGAGATCTGCATCTGTGATCTTATGAGGCATGGCTCCATGTAATATGGTACGTGGGTACCAAACTATACGGCGTCGCACCACACAAGACTCTACTCCTGATACTGCTGTGAGAACATCGCCACTTTTATTTGAAACATTTCAAAATTCGGTTCGACAGAGGTGTCTAGTCAAGTCTTATTGAAGTTAAGTATGTAAGCATAATTGTAATTCGTTCTTAATCACGTGTGCTTCATGTGACCCAAGTGAATCTGCCGCCACAGAGTAGCACCCATACGTGACATTTCGCGTACGTTCACACCCGCGCTACAAGACTTTCACTTACTGAAAGTTTATGAGTCTCTGCAGCTTATCTGCGTTAGCTGAGACTCAAGGAAGTGCGTGGCTGCTTCTAAATACTTAAGAGTAAGCTCAGTCGGTATAGTGACAGGCTACGGGCTGGACGACCGAGGGTCGGAGTTTGAGTCCCGGTAAGATCAAGAATTTTATCTTCTCTTCGTCATGTAGACCGACTCAAGAGCTCCTATCCAGTGGGAACCAGGGACTCTTTCTCCGGTAAAGCGGCCGGGCCGCGAAGCTGTCGAGTTCAACAGTACGTGGATCTACACATCCACTCCCCCATACGTCTTCATGGCTCAGTGCTCAATTAGTTAAGCACAGGGACAGCTTCATATATACGGTGCATGGGAATGAGGCTTCACGCATACAAGCCATTGGAACAAAGTAAAATTCGGAAGACGGTGCGACCTCAGACGTGTAATAAACGGTGTTACCAACATGGGAGAAGTGGGGGTAGCTCGGGCGGTTTAGTGACTAGGCTGGGCGACCGAGGAATCGGGGTTCGATTCCCGGCAGAGGCAAACATCCACTCTTCTCCATCTGGTGCCGAGGACAAATATGAGAGAAGCCTATACCTCAATGTCTCAGATGTTTTCACGGGTTGGGATTTAGTTAAAAGCACTGAAGTAACGTGTCCTTTGCCAACATGCGAATCAGAATTTAAAAGGTGCGATGTGTGCGTGGGCGGGAGATGAAAGCAGGACACCGAAATTATATAACTTCTCCCTTTGTGAATGGTAGTGTTTGGCGGGTAGGATAGCGTAGTCTGTATAGCGAGTTGATATACTCTGGACAACCGAAGGATCGGAGTTCGAGTCCCGGTAGGATCAAGAATTTTCTCCGCATCGTCCAGACTGACTTTGGGGCCCACCCAGCCTCCTATCGAATTGGTTCCGGGGTTTTTCTCTCTGGGGGTAAAACGGCCTGGGCCTGAAACCGACCAGTCACCTCCAACTAGTACCGAGATGAAGAAAATGTGGATCTGTACATCCATTCCCCCATACGCCTTCATGGCGTAGTGCTTAATTAGTTAAGGACACAGCTTTACGTCTGGCGGGCATGCGCATTGTGTGTTTACTTTCAACAGTTTCATATCGAAACGGCGCTTTTACGATGCTTGTGTTGCTTGTTATATCCTGAGAAACGGAATGTCCAGAACCAAGTTAAATATGTAATTCATAACGAAAGGAAAGGAAATAGGTCGTTAGGCGTCACTGTGCAGTGTTGCTTCACATCTGCAGTTTGTGAGTGCGTCTGAATTACCCCTCAGAATTTCATTAAGTTCATACCTGAGGCCGCGCCATAGCTCAAGCGGTTAGTTGCTGGCTTCCCACCGCGGCGGCCCGGGTTCGATCCCGGGGTCTTGTCAAGTGGGATTTGTGGTGGACAAAGCGGCGCTGTGGCAGGTTTTCTCCGAGTACTTCGGTTTCCCCTGCCAATCTTCATTCTACCAATTGCTCCACAGGCACCCTCATCTATCATCTGGGGCTGGTACAATAGGCCAGAAGTGGCCGCAGTACAAGGGACTTAGTCCTACCCCTCTAGCAATAAAAACATAAGTTAACACCTGTGTATGTTAACAGTAGATTGATGTATCGAATATTGTTTGGGGCCTGTAGTATGGCTGACAGGATTAGACCAATTGAAAAATTCAGCGACCTCATCGGGAATCTAACCTGCAAACCTTCCTTCTTGTAAGATAATGCATCAACCAACTACGCTGCTGCGTGCCCCAACGTAGTCCTGTCAGAACGCAATTTTATCCGTTTTTTGAGTGGTTTATGAAAATGTTTTATGCTGCTTGTTGTTGCAGGACGTAATGGTGATATAAGGCTGACTGACGATCGAGAAATGGCAGGTGATGATGTGGCTGGACTGTGGACGGGTTACCATAACGCTTTGGGACTCAAGAAATCCACACCTCCGGGCTCCAGAGAACAGTCGGTGAGTACGTCACAAGACTGGGTTGCCGTTGGGAGCTTAACTCTGGACGATTGTGCGGAGAACACGAAGTAAAATTACGCGATGCTGTGGGCATACAGAAGGAATGGGACAAGATGGATGACTCAAACAGTGCTATATTCTTTGTATGTAGAAACAATAGCTGTGACCTTGTTTGATTTGACTTTATGTTTCATTTGTTTCTCCTAATCTTTTAAAGGCCTCTTACGACAAAACCCTGAATAAACCAGTTCGAAACAAACACCCCATTACTCAACCAACCATAATGATACTGGATCTGACATGATATGAATCTCCTTGAGAATGACGTTAATCCATGGCAAAAAAAAATTGTAAATTAATCGTCGAAAACCACGAGAAACCCCGCAAAGTTACACAGACCCCGTGTAGGGCCTCCCGTCTCCCCGCAAGGTAAGTAAAAAAAGTAAAGCTATCCCTGTAACAGGCCGTGGAGGCCCATAGGGTTGTCACACGTCGAGGTTCCCACATCTTCTAGACAATTGGCCCATAGATGGCGGCAAGATTGTCAGCCCTACGCGCCGACCGCCCTTTAACCCCAAGAATATTCCTGGTACTCATTTCTGTTAGAGGTTGAGTCGACCCCAGGGCCACAGTACGGCTGGAAGGATTAGGTCAATTGAAAAAAAAATCCAATGACCTCATCGGGACTTGAACCCGCGACCTTCCGGCTTGTAGCATAGTGCCTCAAGGAACTACGCTACCGCGTGCCCCCTCACAGCAAGGAGGAGGCCGAATTGTTAACACAGTGAGATGGTACCAGGTGACCGGGGCCGCGAACACTTTTCATCTTGTGACAATCCTAAGAAACATTTTTACTCTGGAATCTGCAACCAGCCCTTCACAGGGTCACGAAGTGGAACACTGGGACATTTCTGGAAGACGCNTAAGTGAACGGAGAAGTTCATGGAGGTAGGCCTAGGCCCACTGGGGCTGTAGTGCCAAGGAAAAAAAATGAGCCAAGTTTCACATATTATAATATGTGAAACTTGGCTCATTTTTTTTCCTTGGCACTACAGCCCCAGTGGGCCTAGGCCTACCTCCATGAACTTCTCCGTTCACTTAGGTTTTTCTACTTCTTACATATTCGGTAGGACTCCTTGGGCGGGTGATCAGCTCGTCGCAAGGCCTCTGCCTGTACACAAACACAGAGAAACGCACACAAACATCCATGTCCTGAGTGGGATTCGAACCCACGATCCCGGCTTCCGAGCGAGCGAAGACAGTGCATGCCTTAGACCGCTCGGCTACCGTGACCGGCGGCTCTTTTCTTATTAGTGTAAAAAAAAGGTAGCGTTTTCCCTGTGCTTAACTAATTAAGCACTGCTCCGTCAAGACTTGTGGGGGAGTGGATGTACAGATCCACGTATTCTTGACCTCGCCCCGACCACTTTACTCCCGGTGCCCACTGGGTAAGGGGCTGGATAGGCAGCAGAACCAGTCTGGACGTCGTGGAGAAGGAAAAAATATCTTACCCCTACCGGGACTCGAACTGCAACCATTCGGCCATCTAGCTGCTAGTTGCTCACCTACTCCAGAATATCCCAACATTATATGGAACCCGAAGGTTCACTACCGTGCTCACAAGAGCCCTCCACTGGTCCCTATCCTGAGCCATATCAATCCAATCCATACCACCCCCTCCTTTATCTCTAAGATCCTACCTACATCTATATCTTCCTAGTGGATTCTTTCCCTCTGACTACCTCATCAAAATCCTATATGCATTCCTAGGCGCCCGTATTTTTGCTACACGTCCTACCCATCCCATACTCCTTGATTTGGTCATTCTAATTATGTTTGGAGAAGAGTACAAGTCCTGAAGCTCCTCATTCTGCATTCCTTTCTAACCTCCGTTTATTTTATCCCTTTTCGGTCAAAATCTCAGGACCCTGGTCTCAAGCGACGTATGCAAATAAGGAGAACAAGTTCTCGGCAGGACTTATGATGCCTGTTGTATGTAAACCCTTCCATATATAGGGCGATGTACATGGGTTGCACGCTGTGCGTAGTTGGTTAAGGCATTATGTTACAAGCCGGAAGGTCGCGGTTTCGAGTCCCGATGAGGACATTAGAATTTTCAGTCGACCTAATCCTTCCAGCCGCACTATGGCCCTGGGGTCTACTGAGCCTCGCAAAAATGAATACCTGGAATCTTCCTGGGGTTAGAGGGCGGCCGGCGCGTAAGGCTAACAACCTCACCATTATCTGTGAGTAGGCTCTCTAGAGAAAATGTGAGAACCTCGACGTCTCACAACCCTATGGGCCTCCATGGCCTGTTTCGCTGTTAGCCTTACCTTATTTTTTATATATAGTCAGATTTGATGTGACTGTAGACGGGGTTTCTATTGGATATCGGATTTATTGACCACTTGTACATACAACTCGTAAGTGCAAGTAATTACAGTGCCGCCGCCAATGTCCACAATTCACATACCACCACAGCACTTGGTAAGCCTTTTCCAGCCCGTTCCGCGTCTTCACCAGCCGTTCCCTGCCAACGGCTTCTAACAGTGGACATTAAGATCTTCACGCGCTCAGGTCCTCTCTTCGCAGACTCCCGTCCAGAACTGAACTGAACGGAACCGAATCCTCTTCTTTCTTGTAACATCTCGGCACGAACCACGTAGGAACACCCCGCTTCCAACAATAAATGTATTGTTGCTGCGGGAACGTGTTTACCGAGCCGTTACCCAGATACGGTCGTTGGCGAATGTGTGTGCACTGCAGAATCGTAGGTTGGCATTTCTCCTACAAAGCCTGTAGATTTCTAGATCACATACGCCTATTGCATGAGTACAGTAGTTCATCGCATTTCATCTTGTTCTGTCCGGATACCAGAAAACCAGAAATATCGCACGTTCTGCTGGTCGCCTTCCCCNACCCCCGGTCTCCTGGGCCCCCCCCCCCCCCCCCCCCGGTCAGGTGTGACCGCGACAGCTTGCAGATCTTTTAAAGCGTGTTGTAAGATTGTGAGCTTAAAACCGAAAGATTTTTACCTAGGATTCCGAGGCTGTCATATTTGGTAGGCAGACGCGTGTTCTCTGACGCCGTAAAGTTTGGTCTCAGTAACTTCTGCTAGACACGCCGCCCCGTCTATCAGCTTCGCTAAGAACACATTACCATAGTTACGAGTATTTTCCGTCACGTTAGACACATTGCAATTTATTTGTTTGGCCAGCCTGTTAGACCTTTTGTAGGATTTGGCTCTGTTTGTCGCCTGCTTTCACGCTGAATTCTTGCTCGGCTTACAATTTTTGGCCCCTGAAGATGGAGGAGATATGTTCCTTCGAAACGTCGATTTACTTTCAAATGACTGCAGGGCGTTAATTTAAGCTGAACTAAAAAGAAAACGCGTAAGGGGAAACCAAAGATTGGAACAAGAGGTTAGAAAGCCATTACACAGAAGGAAGGACATGGGAAGAAACTGAGATAGATGGCGAGGCGTTATTGCTAGAGGACCCACAGAAGGTTCAGACACAGGGAAGGAGGAAGGAAAAGAAGACAGCGATGAAGATGGCTTAGTTTAAGGGTAGACTGAACAGTATATTTAAGGGTTAGCCATAGGGAACTGAGGATGAGGTTCTTGGGACTTGGATGTGGGGATTTGGAGGAAGTGTTGCCACATCCAGCGCTAAGGGTCAGGAAATCAGTTGCTGATGGACTTTTTATTACCTTCATACACAACGCTTGCTTAATTCTCGCTTGACCTTGCTACAGCCATTTTTTATGAAGAGCCTTCTGCTTGCAAAATGTGAGGCATTCGACTCAACGAATTATTTAAAAATAAGTGGCATTTTACTTTGGTATCGGTATAGCGACTGGCTACGGGCTGGACGGCCAAGTGTGTCAGAGTTCGAGTCCCGGTAGAGTCAAGAATTTTCTCCTCTCCATGTCGTCCAGGTTGGTTCTGGGGCCTACCCAGCCTCTTTCACCGGCGGTAAAGCGGCCGGGGCGTAAAGCTGCAGTGTCACCTCCAACTAGTGCCGAGATCGAGTATATGTCGAGCTATACATATATACCCCNCCCCCCCAAACGTCTTCATGGCATAGTCCTTTTAGTTAAACACAGGGACTTTACTTTTGTCTTACTTTTTATATGGATCCTGTATTTTAAGAACAAATGCATATTTTACAATTTGAGAGCTTTATCTTGAAATACTTTGCATCAGACCTGTTCATACAGATTCCTGGTGTGGTATGGGGTCTTATTTGGGTCCATAAGGGAATATGTCACTTACAGACTTGTAAGACTTTTGGGAACGTCAGTGACCTGATCATCATGGGGCTTGTCCCCATTTTGTGACTGAACTTTATGGAGTTATGAGTCTCATCTGTAGTGAAGAAAATCTGTATTCTGTCTGAACTATTCAATAACATCTGATTCTGCAGCATAATTATGTCATACATGTACACCAGCTGACATATCTCGTATTTAATGTTGACAGTATTTTTGGGAGTTGCCTTCTTCCCGTCCTCAGAGGACTGATTGTTGTCATACTGACATTTAATTATTTTAGTTTTTTTATTAGTGTTCCAAGTTTCATCTTAATTCCAGCTGCTGACATTATATACGAGGGGGTACCCAAAAGAAACCGAACTAATTTTTTTTAAACTTATTTATTCAAATTTTAAGCACAAACCTTCAATCCCCTTCAAAGTACTCTCCACTTACACTAATACACTTGTCTAGTCTTTTATTCCATTTTTCAAAACATTGTCTAAATTCATCTTTTGAGATGCTTGACAGCGCCTCCGTTGTTTTTTTCCTTCACCTCAGCAACATCAGCAAAACGCTGAAAAAAAGTTTTGATCATTTCGGGACTCTTCTTTCAAAGCACAGCATGCTTCCACGCGACCTTGTTTTTGTTCAGCAGTCAGCAGTCGTGGCACGAATTTCGCAACCACCCTTTTCATTCCCAAATCTTCTGTCAAAATTCGCTGAACTGAGCTCCAAGTCAATCCCGACAGCTCCAAAATTTCTTCAATGGTCCGCCGTCGATCTTCCTTGATGATTTCACGAATTTTTTCAACATTTTCATGTGTTCGGGCCATTGGAAAAACGATCATACATAACAGTTGTCACTATAAACTCTGCCGAAACTAGTCCTTACCTTCTGAAGCAACGGTAGTCGGCTTATCGGCTCAGGAATGTTAGCTCTATGCGCTCATAGCGGCAAAACGCGGTACTACAAAAGCTCTGCCCACAAAAAAATTAGTTCGGTTTCTTTTGGGTACCCCATCGTATATGATTAAACATAAAAAATGTACGATATCTCAGATCCTCACAGCAATGCCTATAAAGAATACTGAAATCTGGTATATGATATACATACTCCCTCCATCTTCACGGTTGGAGAGTAAGTTGGGCAAGCAGAGTGGTTGTAGCTTTGTTTGCTTGGCTTATTCTTTGACGCTGAAGATAAAGGCAGTATGTCCCTGCAAGTGCTGATGAACTTCTACCAAATTACAAGGCATCAAACAAAGTATTTATCTTTGAGAAGGCCGATAGACAACTTCCTATCTTTCAATTGTTTCATGATATGTACCAATTATTGCTATGAACAGATGAGCTAGCCTTCACCTCTGCCATGGGTGGGAAAACTTTCACAGTTTATCGCACTTAAGGCAGCATCTACACAAGCACACAAAATGCGTCTGTTGTAATGAACGTACATTGCTGAGGACACCACACAGTTGCAGAATGCGGTGTGTAGTTTCATTGCAGACAAAAAACTACGTACCACAGTCTGCAACCATGTGGTGTCCTCAGCAAAGTACATTCGTTGCAACATACGCATTTTGTGTGCTTGTGTAGATGCTGCCTAACTCTATCTGCAGTGTTTCTTAAGTACTCTGAGATAAGTTACTTTTTCACCATTCTGAGGAGATGGAGTTCCACATGAATTTTGATGTTTTAAAACATAAATTGACGTTTACTCTTCAGGAACTGAGATCTTTGTTTATTTATGTTAACTCCAGGTCAGTTCTGATCAAATGGCCGAAGTTGTGGTGATTGCAATTGACTGTTGTGAATAAATGAGCAAACAGTTAAATTCTGTTATATATTCATATATCATTGGGGACCATGTGGTCTTGGGTTATGTGAGTTCTGAGTCTGATTCCTGCTCAAAACTGTGTGCAGATTTTTCTGCGCACAGACTAAAACCTTTACTTTTGGAATGTGATGAATACCTATTCCTCCCATATGATTTGGAGCCCAAGTTAAACTGTAGGTTCCATCTACCAACCATCACTCCACCCTGAAGGTGCCCATACTGCAGGAATGGATTCTTCTGGACCCTTGTTGAGGGATGAGCAGGCACCAGCATGCCTGGAGATACTAGAATCAGCTGTTGGAAACATCCTTGAGGGTATGTCATGGCCTGTGTAGGCAGTTTTACAGAAGAGAAGCCCCGTGTATCAGCAGGATCTTCCTGCTCTGTGTTGAAAATATGATGTAGGAACTCACTGATGATGACATAAAGGTCTATCCTGCAAGATGTTGTAGACCCAGTATGCATGTATGAGTTGTACTTCTCTGAAATTCTAGAGCCCACTACTTCTAGCCCAAGAGACTGGCTCAGCCCATGATGAAACATCGTCCAGCGGAAACAAGGAGGATGAGGATGACGATGAGGATGAAGGGGAAGACAAAATTGATCCGCAACAGTATGACCCAGAGCGCCTCAAGGCTTTCAATGTGAGTAATACCAGAAACTTCATTTGGGCTTAGAAACTGGGAAGATGTGATTGGTCTTCCAGATTGATGCTTGCTGTCTTGAAAGACATAACTAGGTGAGGTTAATTTCACTTTAAAGTAGTAACACATGTCTTGGGCAGACAACATAATTTTTATTAATTAAAGATGAATTGTTCATGGGTAAGTGTCTCATAACAAGCCCTTTGTGGTAATTGGGACGTAGGGTCTCCACGTACTGTGTGTTATGATCCAGATAGAGTGTGCCACCATAACTGTAAGTATTGTGCATTGCCACAGATAGTGGGCAAAATGGCTGTCACCTCAGTTCTTTCATAGCATGTTTTTGGGAAGCAATTTTATATAGAAGCTAATTGTTACTATAGAAATCAAAAGATTAGGGCATAAAATTTGTAATTCTGCTTTGTGTCAAAACTGGGCAACAGCAGTACACTTATACAGACAAGATAGGGAGCATATTTGATTATAAACAAGATAGAACCTATCAAGATACATATCAAACAAACAAACAAACAAACAAGTTTTGAAGCTGAAATATTAGTGCTAGTCCATCCATATAGAAATTCATGTTGATCTTTACATGTCTGCCCACTATCACAGCTTCAAATTACTGCATTTGTGCTGGAAATCACCCCAGCATGCTTTCTCTGATGAAGCACAACTTTTATTTATAACCAAGAAAGCTAATTTTCACGTTCATCGTTCTTTGAAAGTGGTCATCCATGAGAAATGTTGCTAAAAAAATTGTAACTTCTATAAACATTTCTGACTTCTCTGTGAGAAACAGAAAGACAGAGCAAACTTTAATATTGATTCTAGGTTAATATTTGGAAGATTTCAAATTTAACTGGGGGTGGAGGGGGCAGGTATATCTAAAAACATACATTTTATTACACATATTCATAACCTGTTACCACAGCTGTTGGGCCATTTATCGAATTTCCAACTGCACTTTATCAAGGTAAAACAAAACTCTTCCTATGTCACACCAAGACTTAAATGAGTCATATGCAGTGCAGTACTGCATTTGGAGCTTGAGGGTTAATGGTAACATTTTTTTTTTTAATTTACTGATTATTATTTTCCAGATGTTTGTTCGTCTGTTTGTGGATGAGAATCTGGATCGCATAGTGCCAATATCGAAGCAGCCCAAGGAGAAGATCCAGGCAATAATTGATTCATGTACTCGACAGTTCCCAGAGTTTGCAGAGAGAGCTCGCAAGCGAATCAGGACATACCTCAAATCATGCCGCAGAAACAAGAGGTCCAGGGAGACCAATGGAGCCTGGGATGCTGTAAGGATTGTGAGGATCAAAACCGAAACTACATCCCTAAACTGTCCTATAGTGCCCACCCGGTGTCCTTATGCAACATAGAGATATGGAGCAGGAATCTCCTAATCTCTCATCACACCAGTTTTCCCTAAGGCCAGTTGGTCAGAGTTTTAGCAAAGGTTTAATTCTCTGATATCCATTTATGAGTGTTTTATTGTCTGAACCCCTCCACATTCATTTTAATTTTGGGATTACTGAGTTTCTGGACTTAATCCATTGTCTCATATTCTGAAAGGATACAATGTTTAAAAAACTGGATATTTGTCCATTCTAAGGTGGAAGGGTAGGGGGACACCTGCTCAGTTGAATCTGTTAGAAAGAGCTGATCCCAGTCATTGGCTGAGATGATGGACGAAGCCCTGAATCTAAATGCACCATCATTAGAACCCTCTGGAGTTAACCAGATTATTTTGTTTGAATTTTAATTTTGGCAGACTTGGTCTGACATAGAAGTGGGCTGTCAGAAAATGAGAGAGGGTGATGCTCATAAAGATCATAAATGGATGTTCCCATATGGCCTGAGTGCGCTGCATACTTCTCTTAACACTACCTTGCATGTGCAACTACAGGAATTCCCTTCATTTGGAACCTCTCACATAGACTCACACTGTTCTGTATTGATTGACACATTGTACCATTCATTCATTCTGATTGTATTCCATAGAAATTCCATCTGGTGGCAGAGCATTGCACTGTCTGCTCCAAGCCTCGACTGTTCACTGTTCTGTTGAGAAATGTTAATGCAAAATGGTACTCTTTATGTAATCTCACATTTTTCATGTCTGTGAGTTGTTAATAGAAGACAGTTTTTAAATCTGTAGCATTCTAATTCCGGAAATGCTTGAATTCAAGTTTGTTGATTTGAAATTGGAAACATTTGGCCATTATTGCATTCTTGTCTAGTGGCAGATAAAGTGATGTCCTTGTTTCATTGTTTGCTACTGCCAGAGTCAAAGAGAGAGAAATATGTTTCCTCCCACCATGGTTCAGACTGTGCCCTGCCCATCACCAGTTCTGTCAGTATCAATAAGTGGAATTCTGCCCTTACCAGGAGGGCAGAGGACCATTAGTATAGGTATTAGAAAGACAGCATTTTCTTGATCCCCCAATTCTGAATAGAAAAGATACAGATAAACTGTCACATGTATGAATGTGACTATAGATGGATTTTGATTGGTGACATACACACTCAAGTAATTACAATGCTATCGCTAATCCACACATTTTGCAAATCACACATTAAGTCTTCTCAATTTCCTTTCACTAATCATTTCCCAGTAACGGATCTTAACACTGGATATTCTTCAGCTTCATGTGCTGAAGTCCTCTCTTCACATACTCCTTTACAGAACTGACTTTCAAACTAACTTTGTCCTTGCATATTGTTATGAAACATGTTTCCATTGTCACAGTCCAACTGTTGCATTATTAGAAGGCTGTTGCGTGGCAGTGGGAACTTATTTACTGAGCATTTCCCCAGAAATGGGTCTAGCATATCTGCCCCTCTTGCGATCATTGCATAACGAGCTGTTTCTCTGCCTCCATAGTTCTTGCTTTCAGCAAATAAGCCACAGTACTTTTATGTTTATGATGTGTGTTGGCACAGACACGGCCCACGCCTGCACATCTTACCTCGGTGCAGGCAGAGCAGATCCTGGCTCAGGCTTGTGAGAACGAAAGTCACAATGCCAAGAGAATGCGCCTGGGCCTTGAGCCTGTCAGTCAGCCACTACCTCTGCTGCCATCCACCACTGTAAGTACAGAAACTCACTGACTTCAATATGAATTAAACATGTATTATAAGAATAAGTGACTTTATAATTTGCACATGTGTACAACAGTTAGGCTAGATGTTTCTGAACAAATTGTTTGAAAGGCCAAAGATAAAAGTGAAGCTCTCTCTGGAACCAAAGCCTGAGTTGTGTGCATTCACGACGTCAGAACAAGGTGAAGGTGAGTGGTCAGTTTCACTTTCTGGTAGTTTTACTGTGGATGAAGTAGCTCATGATACTTGTGGGCCAGAAGTCTCTTTGAGTATCACTGTGGTTTCAGCATGGGAACAGAAAAGTTTCTGACACTACAGGAGTCCATGCATGGGATTCCAGCCCATAATCAACCATTCTGCTGAATGAACTAAGTCTTTTATCATTGTTTGGAAAGTACCACAAATACTGTAGGAAATATACCATGTTCAGAGTGCAGGCTGCTTGAACATTGATTTTATTACCATTGGCAGCTTCTTGTGAAAGCCGC
Source organism: Cryptotermes secundus (assembly GCF_002891405.2). NCBI lineage: Eukaryota > Metazoa > Arthropoda > Insecta > Blattodea > Kalotermitidae > Cryptotermes > Cryptotermes secundus. The sequence goes on along the minus strand of NW_019723313.1, from coordinate 81,358 downwards.
GAAAAATGCTGCCACACAGCCAATATGGCTACCACACATTGTTTACTTCTTTCATTTATTAGTAATAAAATATAGTAACTAATATTTTACTCACCATCATAGAAGATGTTCAAAATGTCTACCCTCTGCTGTGAGACATGTCTGAATTCCTTTAAACAGATTCTGGTAAACCTGTTGCAATTCACGTTGCTGAATGTTGTTCTGTCATCCCCATGTACGTAGTTCACCAAACACACTGCGTAATGCTCAGGTAGTTTCCTTAGTTGTGTGTGGAGTCATGCTGTCTTGCATAAAATAACCGACTCTTTCTTCTGCAGGTGCCAAATTAACGAAAAATAGATTGAGTATTTCATTAATGTATTGTTGAGCATCAAGAGTTCCTTCATAAAATATCAGTCCAATGATACGGTTTGTGTTAATCGCACACCATTTGCCTATCTTTTGGTCATAAAGAAGTTGAATTAGGACATGAGGATTTTGACTACTCCAATACCTGTTGTTTTGCAAGTTAACATATCTTGAGAGATTAAAATTAGCCTCATCTATAAAAAATGTCAGCTTAGGATCAGGAAGTTCGTCATGCACATGACTGATAAACCAATTACAAAACCTCACTCTTCTTTCATAATCTACAGGTTTAATTTCAGGAATAACAGTAATTTTATACAGACAAATATGCAACAGTTTAGTTGCTGTCCACTCACTGCCTACAGAAACACCACTCTGTTGTGCTAATTGCCGCAAAGAGTGTAGAATTTTCTAATCGGTGACCGATGTCATCAAGTTTTCCTCAGTTAAAACACAATTCTTTTTAATGGCTTTCTGTTAATTAAAATGCCGTGGATTCAAACTTAATTTGGAAATTGTATCTTTAGATGGACATGTTGTGTGGCAAAATGACAGTGAAATTTTCTCCTGCATGATATGTATGAGTTCTTTTGCATAAGATTTAAATGAAAACTCTTTGTCCTAAATTGTATATTGCACAATCCATAAAGNTCTGCTTAGTGCATGATGTCAGAGCTTGACATTTGCCCATTTCATATCAGTCTGATTGTCTGAGGGTCTGTACTGAAATTTAAAATGAATGATTGTCAGTTCATTATACAGTATGTCTGCAAAGTCCTGTCGGGGTTTTGAAAAATTGTGGCGCACATACAAATTGAGCTAGCCACATGCAGTTTGCGGCACATCATAGTGAAACTCTTAGAAGTTTTTTACTGACCTCAGTAGACCTCGATGTGTGCTTTACTTGGTAGCACGGAGAATGTCCAGACAGTATGCGAGCTCTTGCCATGTTCTGTGCAGCATGTCCACTGGAATAGCCAAGATCGCATTCCTGATACCGGTCTTCAGGTCATCAAGTCCGTTAACTGGTGTTCAGAACACACTGCTCCTGACTTAACCCCACAGGAAAAAATCCGCATTCCTAGACAGGACATTTCCAGGAAGATGGATCGGTAGAGACGGTCCAATGCCTTGGCCTCCATGTTCACCTGACATAACACCACTAGATCTTTTCCTACGGGGTTATGTCAAGAGCAGTGTGTTCCGAACACCAGTTAATGGACTTGATGACTTGAAGACCCATATCAGGAATGGCAAGAGCTCGAATATGGTCTGGACATTCTTCTTGCCACCAAGGGAGCCCATATCAAGGTCTACTAAGGTCAGTAAAAAAACTTCCAGAGTTTCATTCTGATCTGCTACAAACCGCACATGGCTAGCTCAATTTGTTTGTGTGCCACAATTTTTCAAAACCCCGACAGAACTTTATGGACACACTGTAATAACCCTGCATGAAGTTGGAGCCACATTTTATGAAAGTCCTATAACTTCTATTGGACTAATAATATATTTATATGTATAATAACTTTTCTCATTCAGTAAAAGGGGATTTTAAATCTCCTGGTGTTGTGGTTTCAGCAGGTTGATTTTAGCTCAGGAGTACCAGTACCAGTATTGATGAGTGTGAAGCTCAGCCTACTGGCCACGTGCATATATCACTGCGATAATGAAATGCATGCCCTTTGAAAGGTAACAAGGAAAGAGTTGTGCAGTATCATCTGTGCTGTTGCTGTCATGCTCCATAAGCAGTTGATTCCTTTGAAGCACTGTCTGCACTGAAAGTCAAGTTTACCTGCCTGTTTGTGGTCCATGTGAATGATACATAGTTTCTCCAGAATCATCACCATCGTTATTGTCATCAGGATGAGAAGAACTGAATGAGTCAATTTTTCTGCTTTAGACCGACAGTCGTCCAGCATCCATGGACCACTACTCATCTCCTGTTGTGGTGGCGACCGAAGCAGCGACTAAACCTACCCTCTCTACCACTGCCACCCCCACGATCAAGTCTGAGCCCCCTTCACTTCATCCTGTAGACGCAGGTCTGTCACCAGCATTCAGCCCCGCAGCTTCCGTGGGCACCAAGAACACCGTGTCCTCTGTTGATGCAATGGTATGTCCATCACCAAGTACTGTCTTCTTATGTTTTAGTTGTGCCTGATATCAGCTGAAAATGTCATGGACTTTAGGAAATCCACTGACTAAAAGTGGGGATTAAAGGGGCATGTGTCATAAGCATGAGGAGGATCAGGTCAAAAGTTCCTTAATTTCAGCCCATTACCCTTATGTTTATCAGTACTTTATTCAGAAAGCTATACTGTAGTTCACATCACACATATATACCAGCAGTAGGCCAGAGGAGCAAATATGTTCATAGTTCTCTGTTTTTTCTGTTTGTGGAATCTGAGCAGTTGTAAACTTAAGAAAATCATTCTTGGGGTGTAATGTTGGTGTCAGATTGCAGCACTTTTCAGACAGACTGTGTCCTTCTGCATTAAAATTACATTTTATTTTCATAATAGAAGACCCAATCTGTTGAAAGAAAATGTGTAAACCATCAAGTCATTCAACAGATATCGCGATTTTGTGAAAGTCATAAAAAAGTGTGCTTGAAGAGGGAAGTAACCATACACAAAATATCAGAATTTCAGTTTTTAATCAAGACAGTTTGGAAGAATCTAGTCATACACGTAACTGCAGCAGGATGTGATAAATAATTGCTGGTTGGAAGAAACAGTGCTCGTGATTACTTGGGTGAAATCATATTAGGGGCAAAATGTGCATTAGTAAAAAGATACCGGAATAAGTTGATAGTGCCTTTGAAAGTCACATGGAGGAAAGAAGGGTATGCCATTAGAAATTTTTGTTTGTTTATTTTATTTATTAATTTATTTATTTTTAATAGCTCATATTATATAGATCTGAATTACATTATATTACATTCCTTGGATCCAAAATTAGTCAAAATGACTGTAGGATGTGGAATATGTCATATAAATACAAAAACATAGCATACAGTGCAACTGAAGTTTTCACAAAGAAACCTAAAGAAACAGTGGTTATACATGAGGCTGTTCAAAAATACATTCACATGTATACATCAATACTGTCAACTCACGCTACTTGCACGAGCTTTAAATGGATGAGTCATTCTTTAGTATTCATCAACAGTATAGAAGGAGTGTGTGTTTAAGTATCGTTTTAGTGCTATATTAAATCATGCTTTTCTATTCATAAGATTTTTGAGATCAGAAGGCAGATTATTGAACTTTTGATCCCAGCATAATATGTGCTTTTCTGAAAGCATGAGAAATTAGCAGTTGGTTCATGGAGATAGTGCTTGTGACTTGTGTTAACACTATGTACATCTGCATTGGTCTGGAAATGTTTTTCATTATTTGTAATGCAGTTTGTTAATGAAATTGAAGAGCTAAGATATCTTGTCTCTTCTAAAAGAATTATGGGATTTGAAGCCCATCATGATACTGACAATTTCCTTTTTCAATGTACGAGGTGTGTTCAAAAAATGACGGGAATTTCCGTATTTTGGAAAAAATATTTATTCATTCGTCTACATTAATGTTGTCGCCTTCAAAATAGTCCCCATTCGATATTATGCACTTACGCCAGCGCTTCTTCCAATCATCGAAACACTTCTCAAACTCGATTTTTGGGATAGCCTTTAGCTCTTTCAGCGATGCGCTTTTAATGTCATCTATGCTTGTAAAACGACGGCCCTTTAAGGTTCTCTTTATTTTTGGAAATAGGAAAAAGTCACACGGAGCCATGTCTGGCGAATATGGAGGCTGGGGCATCGTTACAGTATTGTTTTTGGCCAAGAATTCACGAACAAGCAACGAAGTGTGAGCAGGTGCATTATCGTGGTGCAAAAGCCATGAATTGTTTTTCCACAAATCCGGGCGTTTTTTTCGGATTGCCTCACGCAAACTTCTCTGATTGTGATTCGGCGATCATTCATAATCATTGCTTTCACTTTTTCCACGTTTTCATCGGTTGTTGATGTGCTGGGGCGTCCGGGGCGCTCGTCATCTGCAACGTCTTCACGGCCATCTTGGAAACGCTTATACCACTCGTAAACTCTTGTTTTACTCATAACAGACTCACCATAGGCCTTTGTTAACATTTCACACACTTTGTAACACTTTATTTCATTTTTTACGCAAAATTTGATACAAATTCTTTGATCCATTTCTTTTAACAAACGAAAATCGCCAAGCTCATAAAAACACGTCTAACCTTAGCGGCTGCCACAGACAAAGTAAGCAATGAATACAGCTGAAAATTTTATTGTACTTCAGGGGCATGTATACCAACATAATAAAAAAAAAAATTTGACAATTGGACTCTCCAAACCCGCGAAATTTTAAAATTCCCGTTATTTCCTGAACACACCTCGTAAATACCCGTTTGCTGTTGAATTATTCCATACTTCATTAAAGAGCAAAAGTAAGCAAAATAAATTGATTTGAGAGTGTCAGTGTAGCTGATATGCAACATAGATCTAACTATATAAGATGCTCCACTTAGGCTTTGGAACCAACTGACTGATACGATTTTTCGAGTTTAAATGGTTATCAACTTGTGAGCCAAAGGAATTTTGTGTTTACTGTCTCTTCCATACATTTATTATTATATCCTATGTTTAATGAATATTGCTAGTTTTGTGTTATAAATTTTATTGCATGTGTTTTATCTATTCAGGAATGAGCCTGTTTGCAGAAAACTGTTTACTCATTTGAGAGAGAACTTTGTTTGACAGTATGCGGAAGTCATCTAAATTTTTACTAGAAATTATAATACTAGTGTCATTAGGAAATATTATGGGTATCGATGAGGTATTTAGTGTAGGAGGCAGGATTTATGGCACTATATCAATATTTTCCTGAGGGACTGAGGAACATCGTGAGTTAGCACAGTCAATCTCACAGCCAGGATTTGAGCCTCCCAGATACAAAGCTTAAGGCGATGCCCCGCTGACAGTGATATTTAATGTAAAGAATGTACACACATTTAATACTTTTGAGGGAGCAATGCTCAAGTATTTATTTAACTTTGTTGGTGCAATGTAATCATACTATATACATAACATTTGAAACTCTGGGCATATGGAAGTGAAGCCTGCATGATTAGAAAGGCTAATGAAAGAAAATTTGGCATTAAAAATGGAATTTGTTATACATTATTAGATCCATAAATGAAATGAAGACGTTTTTAGAAAAAATTAAAAAATCAGTGAATGATGTTTTATACAAAATGACTAAAGCAACTGGAAATGCATGCAACACATAGAAAGCAACAGATTTTAGCAAACCAAAGCCTAGGGGAAAGATAAGTTCAAGAAGATGGCTGAAGAGATGGAACAGTTTCTGTTGAACATAACTGCTGTCTTCTTTTGCTTTCTCCTTTTTGTGTGGCATATTGTGATGCGCTAATGGGCAAAGATGATGATGCAGAGTTGTGTAATCAGTTGCCGCTAGGAAGACGGTTCCATGTTCTTGGGAGACAAGCATTTCTTGCAATTTAAAATAATTCATATGGCCTCATCAGTAATTTGCACCTGTGAATGGTTATGCCATCTCTTCAGGATATGGTTGCTTTCCTTGTCATGTCACAGGAAGTAGAACTTAACAGAAGGAATAACATTTAGATTCTTTTTAATTAATGTCAGTCATCACATATTTGGTTCCTAGTAGAAATGCAAAGCCATTAAAATAGCAGTTTCTTGACTTTGGCACCAGGGCCATACTGAACAATTCGTTGTTAAACATTGTTATGAAACACTGTAACCATTAGCTTATACACCCTGCACTTTCATTGGTTTCATGCATCATAACAGTTAACTGATACACCCACACATGTGTTTTTGGAAAAAGAACAGAACAGGTTCCATAATGATGGAAATGAACAAAAAATAACCTTGTCTTCCCAAGAAATAAATATACCACAGTGTTGGCCTTAAAATAAAATTCTGAAATTCATCTGCATGGATAGAGTATGCAATAAACTCTATGTAAAACATATAGCTTCCATGAACTGGTTTAATTAGTAAAGAGGATAATAATAACCAGATCCCATCCACATGGAAATATTTCTCGGTAGAATATGTAAGTAAGTATAGAAATCAAAAGGCATTAATTTGTAGGCATACATGTAAATAAATGAAACATATTTTTCATCACAATATTTGATCCTAGAAATGAAAATAAATTAAACTTCTTACTTGTAATTGAAATAAATTTGGAATGAGAATTTGAACCACATCCACAAACTGTGAATCAACATTCCCGCATTGCTGCAGTAGTCTTGACTGTCATGCATGGCTGCAATAGTATGCTCTAAATTCATAGTAGGAAACACAAACTTGACAGAATACTGACCAGGTTCATATATTGTATATTTGCTGAAGATGTTGATTGTAGAAGTTATGATAGCTTAGTTGATACAGTTGCAGGCTATGGGCCGGATGGCCCAATTTTGATCCCTAGCAGCGCAGGATTTTTTTTTTCTCCACTGCATCCAGACTACCTCTGGGTCCCACCCAGCCTTCTGTTCAGTGGGTACAGGGGGCTCTTTCCCTGGAAATAAAGCAGCAGATGCATGAAGCTGACCACTAACTTCTATCTAGTCTAGCTATCTGGTCTTCATCGTGTAGTGCTTAACTAATTAAGCACAGGGACAACTTTACGTTTTTAGGTGTTGAGGTGTAGTAGAGTTGTGCAGATTTTCATGCTTTCCCTACTGTATTAGTGTCAGACAGACAGAGCCCTGGGCTTAAAGAAACTCACTGCTGTTTTACCAGACCATGATACAGAATTGAATGAGAATGTCTGCCTGTCATATAGGGGACAGCCACTAAAACAGTAGGTACTTGATACAAAATTCCTTGGAATACATGTAGACAGTACACTGTCTTGGAAAATACATATTGAACAAATTATACCTAAATTAAATGCGGCTTGCTATGCGATGAGATCAATTAAGCCTTTTATGTCACAGGAAACATTGAAGATGGTTTACCATGCCTACTTTCATTCTATTATGAACTATGGATTAATATTTTGGGGGAACTCTTCACATAGTGTAATAATTTTTAAAATACAAAAGAATATAATAAGAATCATTACAGGATGTAGAAGTAGAGATTCATGTAGAGAATTATTTAAGAAATTAAAAATTCTACCGCTTCAATCGCAATACATATTATCGCTTCTCCTATTTGTTGTTTACAACAAAGATAAATTCAAATTAAATTCTGATGTCTATAACATGAATACTAGACAAAAATATAACTTCCACCTACCCTCATCAACTTTATCAGTATATCAAAAAGGAGTCTACTTTACTGGCATAAAAGTGTTCAACAATCTGCCACAAAGTATTAAAAACTTGGGCAATGATACTAAAAAGTTTAAATCAGAGTTAAAGAATTATCTACATGCTCATTCCTTCTACTCTTTAGATGAATACTTCAATGTAAATAGAGAATGATGTAAAATTAAGTTATATTAATTTTTAAGCTAAAATTGCCTGTACTTATGTATGTAACATTTTGACTTGTTCTGTATCCAAAGGTACTAACCTGCTTAGGATTTATAGAATGTAAATAAATTCAATTCAATTCAATACCTGTGTGATGTGATTGGTTACAGGCCAAGAGTGTGAACACAACAGCTTCAATTGGAACAACAGTTAATGGGAATGGTACATCAGCTGCACCTACAGCTTTGTACAGGCCCAACTTCAGCCAAGCCTTTCAGCGTGCCGCCGCTACAGGACCATATGCCAATCCCTTGTTCCCCACCCCCCCATTTGGTTCTGGGGGTATGATAAGCAATGGTGAGCATCACTATCTTTTGTTATGCATCATTCTTACTGAACAAACATAAACCAATGAAAGTGAATGGTGAGCAGAACAAGATGGATACCATCTTGGAATGTTATTGTGATAGATAGATCTGTGTTGTGCTCACTGTTGAAGAATGCAAAGAATTCAATATTGAAACTTTGGAACTATTGTGTGTCTATAAAGTGCATGCAGTAGACTCAATAGAAACCAGGAAATTGAAATTATTAAAGGAAATAATACATTCTATCAGTTTATTGTAACATATTATATCATCTTTGTCACATGAGACCTGTAAGATGGAATCTGAAATTTCCAAATGGAATTGCTCACCAGTACTTTTTATTGCATGCTGAAATAAACTCTTACAGAACCAAGGACGACCTAACACTGAAGTCTACCAGACAGCGGAAATGTAAGCTTTTCTATACAGAATCTTACAAAAAATCTGACTTAAAAGAGTTTAGGTATTGAAAAATGTAAGAAACAGACTTGGCTTGCCTCTGAAGTATTGCAGTATCTTTTTGCGCATAAAGGTGGAGATATTCTTGCTTTATTGGTTTACATGGTACAAAGTGTTGTGACTTGTAATATTAAATTAAATTATTTTAAAGAAACATATTTTCTTACAGGGCCAACAGATCTCAGCATGAAAACAAAACCTCTGCTAAGCCACAAGCTGAACACAGCAGAAATGGCGGCAGTGCGGCAACTTATAACAGGTTACCGTGAGTCAGCAGCCTTCTTGCTTCGTTCTGCTGATGAGCTTGAGCAACTTCTGCTTCAGCAGCAGTAAGGTGACCACAGTAGCTTGCTTAAATGGCAGTGAATACAGAAACAATGAAGCTAGAGGCTTAGTGACAGAGTGAGTTTCCTACACACATATTGAGGTGTTCTGTATCACTCCAACATTTTCTTGGTGATGTTTCTGAAAAAGCAAAGAACCTGCAAATTGAAGACTGAAATGATTCCTTCATTAGTGACAAAAACAAGTACACACATAACTGTCATATGTTTTTCTGCATTCGTGGACTGGTGCTGAAACGCGCTGCTTTCATCTCCACCTGATGCCATGTCACAAAATGCAGAATTGTTTAAAAGTCTTGAAGTATATTTGCAAGTGTGCTGGAAAGATCAGTGGTGAATCAGACAAGTTTAGAGCATCACAGGCAATGCACAGATGCGCAGTTATTCAGTTTATGACATAACAAAGTTCTCTATATGATGGGTGAATGGAAGTTGTCAGATTGAAGCACAAGAGAAGTTACATGATTCTAGGTACTGCCAGTCTCAAAACTTGTTGTTCATCAGCGAACTGTGATGAGAATGTGACATTAACTGTTCATGCCCAGTGGCAGTCAGCCTCCTCTTTCTAACCAGCAATTCCAGCATGGCATATTTTTTCATTTCATAGAAGCAAAGCTGTAACCATAACAAGCACACAGTTTTTCTTGTAAGATGAAAATGCATGTTCTTGATTCCATGACATCTTAAAAGAATGTGTCACCTACAGAAGGAGTAATTAATTTTTGCTGTAAGTTTTGTGTTTGTCTAGTGTTATTTTAAATTTTACTTCACATATATTGATAATAGGAGATACAAAAGTTCTGTGCTAGAAGTTTGTTTCTGTCTTTTCTATTACAATGGAATAAAGACATTTTTACTGTTTCTCAGAATAAATGTTGCATTGAAATTACGGATCCAAGACAAGACTGCATGTAAGCACTTACACATAGTATTCCTATGTAAAGTTTGATGGGCAAAGCCTTTAGAATAACACATTTATTTTCACATTAGAATAGTAAACTGGAGTTGCTACTGGACACATGTTGAGATGCGAATGAAGATCTAGTTCAATGGGTTATGTACCAGGGCTTGAAACTGGATTTCAATTTGGCCCCTCATATGAGCCCTATGAAACTATAACAAAGAGTAACTGGAGATTTTGTGTGTCTTTTTAATGATAATTTAAATTTTATTGGTGGAGCCAAGGGTGGAAACTAAATACATAAAATTTAACTGACGAATTATATATCAGTAGAAAATTTAACATTTATAAATATATATGAATTTAAAACAAATTAAAGTGAATATATATATATTTCAAATTGTATTTTTTCTCCTCTCACTTTCGTGTTGAAATGTGTAATTTTTGTAGTGGAAGTTGATCGTACCAAAGAGGGTGTACATAATTATTAATTATTAGCAGTGTTTTATAATAACTGGACCACATCTGCCATTCTGTCTATATATCTCTGTCCATGTACTGCAGTTCACTTCATTTTATAAGGAGAGGATTCATTATTTTCAGATGTGTGTATTCTAGTTTTCAAAGTACAGGAAAATGCTTCTGTTTGCAAGGTGCAAACACAAGGGATAAATAACAAAAGTGGATGTCCAGTGCAGTTACTGAAGCCTGGAGCTTACTTTCAGTACTTATTTTATTTTGCAAGGTGCAAGAATTGAGTTGAAATGAAACTTACGAAAGTGCAATTTTCTCATAACCAAAGAGGAACATTTATTAATAATTTGGTTAAAGTGCAGGATGTTAATTTCAAAGAAATGTACCCAATTCTTGTGGGAATGGGTGCTCTTGGATACAGTTAATGGAAATGGATTTGAGGTACTAGTCTCTTAAGACAAATTCTTGACCGTAGAATAAATGAATAAGATCTGCACTAATCATTATGAATGTTATTATTACAACAATATTTATCCGTTGCCCTTCTGTGGACAGTTTTTACATGTTATTTTTAAATGTCATTGTTAAAAATTTTCCAGTTACTGTAATGCTCTCATCCTGTACTTTCTGAATGTGCTTAAAATTACTTGAGTTTTTGACAGAAGTTGAATTAAAAATGCGACTTACATAGTTTAAGTGTTGGAAAGATGATTATATAAGGATACCGCCATATTAGTAAATATGCTGACACACGGGTGCCTGAGTGAACATGTTAGCAACAGTTACTTCAAAAGCTGTCTCATGTTGGTGTTCCAACAACATTTGCTGTAACTACTACATGTAATTTAGGTAGTTTGATGGTTGGTAATATTGAATTATCGTCATGACAAAGTGCTCTTCTTATGCAGTACTTTTTTTTTCAAGTAGATGTGACATAAATTATCTCCCCTGAAGAAATGCTCTAAAATGCGAATTTGAAGTAGAGTGTAAAAAACTTATTCTCTGATTATGGATTCAGCATATTAAACATTACAGAGTTATTTTTATGCAGTATCCTTGGCTGTTAATAACATTTTTAATGCCGGAGTGAAAAAAGATAAACATTTTAAAATGAGTTCCTTTTAGTGAATGTACGTATAGGTAGATCTGTATTTATTTGTTGGCAACAAATTTATTATATGTGGTGAGGCCACAAGTTTTTGGCAATGCCTATCACGTAAACTTTGTATAACTGCTTCATTCAATTCAATTCAACTGTCATATTTGCTGTATCTTTGTATGTAATGTGCTCAGATTTTAACAATGTTTTCATAGAACACCGGAGAAATTCTTCTACCATACATGTTTCAATAGAAGTGTGGACTGGTCCTTCCTTAAAGGAAATGTATTAGTACCTACTAACAATTATAAGACAGGCTATTATTTAAATTGTAGCAATTAGTCCACCATTTACAGCACTATTATGAAGTATTTGAGTTTGCACCCTACATACCAATTTAAATAAGACACATTTCTTCTACAGAATCATGAAGGACATAGCACTTCAAAAAGAAATAAAAGTCCCGTTATAACTATACCTCTAGACGCTTGCATATATTTGATTACTTACATTTATAAGTCCTATGCAAGTGCCTGTGTGAGTTGCTGTTTGCCACAGTGTTGAACTGAGCAGCTGTGGTAATTGAGAATAGATTTTATTTTGATGTTCTCCAAGTGAAATGTATGATACGAGATCACATACTAAATAATGCTCACAACTCTTACAGACTCTTGAAGTCTTGATACAGATACAAATGGACCAAGGACTTAGCAAAATAAAATTTCATCATTNCTTGAGTTTGCACCCTACATACCAATTTAAATAAGACACATTTCTTCTACAGAATCATGAAGGACATAGCACTTCAAAAAGAAATAAAAGTCCCGTTATAACTATACCTCTAGACGCTTGCATATATTTGATTACTTACATTTATAAGTCCTATGCAAGTGCCTATGTGAGTTGCTGTTTGCCACAGCGTTGAATTGAGCAGCTGTGGTAATTGAGAATAGATTTTATTTTGATGTTCTCCAAGTGAAATGTATGATACGAGATCACATACTAAATAATGCTCACAACTCTTACAGACTCTTGAAGTCTTGATACAGATACAAATGGACCAAGGACTTAGCAAAATAAAATTTCATCGTAGAGTCATTGCGCATTATTTTCTTCCATGTTGTTCAGGTCCTAAGAATATGGTACTTTGAAGTGTGCAATGCTGTTGGACTTTTCTACTTTACAATTATTCATTGAAATATATTTCTGGTTGGTGCTGTACTTAATTCTGAAGTAGCACAGAACAAACAAGATTTAAATTACAAGTATTTACCTGCATAATTTATGAGCAATACAAATTTTACATCTTTAAGTTGGGGAGATGATCAAAATTAAATATTCTTCCTAATTTTTTAGCTTTTTACTGCAGTTTGAGGTTGTATTGTATTTATTGCAGTTTCTTCTGCAACATATTCGCAATCAAAGCATCATTCTTTATTCTGTTGCTGAACCTTTGACATTGCTCTTCATCTTATGTGAGTGATTGTGGAAGGTACATGTTTAGACACTAACTAACACTGTAGTAGTGTAATGTCCATATCCAGACACTGGTCATGATCTTGAGCCAGTTCAATTCAGTTCACATCTTTATGATACATTTCCATAAAATAAGTTTTGATATTATCCTTCAACTCCTTAATCTTGAGAGTGGTAACGTGAGGTACCCCATCAAAGTTCTGCATATATTTATATGTTGTTAGACACACATGATGATACTGGACTTCTGAGGGAACTGTCAGTAGAGCACCGGATGTTAATGCAGTAGTGTAATACTGAGCGATATGGGTATTAAAAAGGTACTTACTTCTGATGCATATATAGGTGCATTACTTCAGACAGGTGTACAGTATAGACATGAAATATGTACAGAGGAACCCTCTTTAAGAAATTTCCCAGGGAACCAAACAATCCAAATGCCATATGTGAGAAAACATCTTAAAAGTGTAAACTCAAAATTGTGTAGGCCACACTAAATTCTGTTTGCCCCCAGTAAGTGATTTATGGACTTTTCTGTGGCTCACCATGCCTTTGTTCAGCATAAACCAGTGTGTTTATTAGTTCAGAAATGTTATATGTATTATGTTTGGATGGCTGCCTGCTTTTGTGATATCATTTCCCCCCCCCTCTTAATTGTTAATGATTTATTCCTGTTTTGCACCTCCTTCTTGCTCGTTGTTTATACCCAGTATGAAATAAAGACATTGAGTTGTTTCATTCACTGATACAATAGTACGTTTATGAGCTTTCAGTAATTCTCAACCAGCAAGTGATCTGGCATCACTCAAACTGTTGCATTGTTAACAAAATACAAACATTTAAAAATAACTGAAACAGAATCCTGAAACTTTCTTCCGAAATAAAGAAGATGGACAGTCTCGTAGGCTGAGCTCCTTTTCAGTTGTAGTGCAACATGAGAGAGAGGGCATCATGTTTGAATGACCATTAAGTTCTGTTGAGTTCCATGTGTGCATAAGCACAAGCCTGAAGAAGCCAAAACTCTCTAACTATCTCATGTAGCTGGGTGAACCTTGTAGAGTGAGCTTGGGGGGAAAAAGTCTGAAAGACGTAATTCATGGGTAAAGTTGGTAGTTTCATAATATAAGAGTCGCAGTTATTATGTGTGAAACATATTATAAGCAGACTGATTAGCTCTGTGGTGAAACTTTTGGGACCAAATAATTTAAATATTGTGACATGTAAATCCATTGCTAGGTAACAGCTTGTTGATACATCTCTGAGATTATGACAGAGGCATCAATTCCTAGGCAACACATACAGAAACGTTTCCATTACAACTGGTAGGTAAAGACTGTTCACACAACAATGAAAATTACGTTTCAGTGACAACTGCAAAAATAAAGACGTGTACCGTTGCACGGAGTGTTTCATATCCGATCTGCATGAAGCCAGCTTAGGTTGAGAGAATTGACCAGAGAGAATACAGAAGAGAAGAGATCATATACTGGAGAGTCCTTCTGAATAGTAGGAGCGCAGTCAAAGAAAAAGACAGGAGAGAGGGGATTGGGTACAGACCTGCTTACTGAATTCATACAAGGAGCATCTAAGGGTGGAAGTGTTGAAAACTTTTTATGTTATTGTTCCAGTAACCTTTTAAAGTGTTAAGTATTACATTACATTACATTACATTACATTACACTGCATTGCATTCCATGGATCCAAAGTTAGTCAAAATGACTGTAGGATGTGGAATATGTCATATAAATACAAAATGTATGTACAGACCCAATGGGGTTCTCACACAAGAGAAACCAAGAATACACAGGGACTGCACACAAGGCTGTGTTGTAGATTTGTAGATCCTCCTGGTGATTGTCCAATAAATTGATTTATCAATGCAGAGAACCCATTAATTACTTGTCCTTTTACCAGGATACATGACAGTATCTTGGAAAACAATTTATGTGTGAACCCCTTAGGGAGGTCCAGCTATCAGGAAAATTTACTTTCGAAATTTTTACACCCTAACTGTGAGATACTGTTGAAAAATGTTGAGTAAATTAAAAAAATAACATATTTTATTTGAATAAATTGGAAAAGGGAGTTTGATAAATTTTCAAGAAGAGCAAAGAAAAATACTTATCAGCGCATGTCTGAAGAATATGCATTTATCTGAATTTGTTTAACGCTGCAGTCGCTAACGCAGACTACTTAGCAGTAAATGATTTGATGACAGTGAAAAATGAATTGGAAGGGTTTGTAGAAGGGAGTGTAGTTCTGGCCTAATTTAAGCCCCTACTTTGGAATTTGCCTGAAGGGAATGTGGAAAACCATGAAGAGCTTACTATAGGATTCTGACGTTGGTGTATAACACACTGATATATTAAGTTTTTGGACTTTATCCATCGTCCTGGTTTGGTACATCGGTTTGTCCAGTGATTGAGGCTAGCTCTTTCAAACGGACCCAACAAATAGGTGTTTTCCTTCACCTGAGGACAGAAACAGATCCAGTTTCCGAAATGTTGTGTTTTTATTCGTTATCTTAAAAACCAGGACAACGGATAAAGTCCAAAAACCCAATATATCAGCATGAAGAGCTTCATGCGTAATAGTCTAAGCTGAAATTTAAGTAAGTCATTTCCTGAATTTGAAGCAGAAGCTTTAATAATTAAGCCAGCTTACTTGATTAAGAAAAGAGCACATGAAATTTGGGTGTCATAATTGAAAGTGACCTTCAGAAGCACATCAGTACTGTTATGAGTATATGACTGGTGTCACTAAACTTCCTATTTCATTTTAAATCTAATCTTTACGAGGGAACAGTAAACAGAATTAGAATTGATTTAGATATTAATTGCTAGGCTGAATGTTGTAAACAGATCGAGTCACAGTGAGAGTGAATTATAGAAACAAAAGTATTCAGGCCAATTTGTACTTTCATTTTATGTCATCCTTTTCACCACAGCTGTAAAGAATGATGCTTATATCAAAATTACAGAGTTCAGTAGGCAATTTCTAGACAGCACTTCAACTTGAGCTGTTACCTTTTCATCCTGATTTTCCTTTCTTGTTATATTTTTTACTTGTTCCTGCAGAGACTGGTAAAGAAGAAGCCTTTAGAAATCAGAGACTATTCTTATTAATGTTTTACTAGCAAAACACTCAGTTATTCTTTATTTTAAGAGCACAGAGGTACAATTAATACTGAAGTATAAAAAATAATTAAATGTATTCTTAATCATGTAATTAACTTTCTGGAATTTATGAAGTAAGGTCACATAATTAAATGTAATTTGTCTGTGAAACCTGCTCAATTTGAAGTTGCCTGACAAATTGTTTGCATACTGGTTGTTTCCATTGAGAATGCAAAAAAGGATGTTTCGTTACCCAAGGGTGTATGATTCAATATTATTCAACTCTTAAATGTGTTTCAAAATCAACACTTCCACTGGTTTCACAGAGGCAATGAATGTTGACTTTGCACACAGCAAGCACCATTACTTACTTGGATAATGAATTAAATAATTTTTCTGAGGTAGCAAAGTTGTAAATGTTACCATTTCATTTTGTAGGTGACAAAAATGCGAATTCTGTTTTTTCTTCTCAGTTCCTTTTCATGTGACCAATAGCATTATGAATATCTGTGGCAATGTGACTTCAGTAGTTCAACATCTCTCGCTCTCTCTCTCTCTCTCTCTCTCTCTGATCCTAGAATTACATAACTCATATAGACATTTTGAACATAGCTTTCTTCAGGATGTTATTCACATTTAAGATCTTAATCTGGAACATTTTTCATAATGTATCACAGTTTTTATCTGTAATCAATTCTGGATTTCCTGTATTTGGGCATGTTCATGCTGGTTTTACAAGAGTTGAATTATTCACTGTTTTCATTTAATGGCCATCAGAAAAAATATAGTAGTTGGATATCAATGAAAATCTGCATATAGCACTTTAGTGCCAAGAATATTTCTCTGAGAATTGTTTTTTTCTCCAGTATTTTAATTCTCCATCTGCATCAATTGTATGGACTTAATTTTGTGTATAAGCTTGAAAAAAAGTGATGTCACTTCTAAGTAAGAATATCTGATGACACTTCAAATATGTATTCATGGCATTCATGTGTTATTTAATGTGTGGAAGCCTCTTCACACTGAACTGACTTTGACTAGAGGGAGACTTGATTGCGCCTCCATCTGGCAGTTCTGTACTCCTGTGATGCACATTATGGAGTTGTACTGTCATTATATCATTCATAACTACAGTAAACCCTTGCTAACCTGAAGTAATTGGGAAGGGGAGATGTAATCTGGATTAACTAATAAATTGGATTAGTGAAGCAAATGGTAGCCCTGAAAGACAAAAAAACTTAGAACATGAAGAAATGGAAAATTACTGATAAAAGTAGTGCTGATGGAAATAAATGAAAAATATCACTTCAGATCTTTTATTTAAAAACTATAAAAATATGATACGTCTATTCATTGATGGAAGACTCAGAAGTTGTACTTGTTTCAGAATGTAATAGTGCAGTTTTGAGGAAACTGTCAAGTTTTATCTGAACAGACAAGCGACTCATCAGGCTTCTTAAATGCCATTTTTTTATAGTATGTATTCAACTATGAACAGCATTTTTCATATTATTTCTTACTGAAAACCGTCATAACACAACAATCAATAATATGTGTAAATAGCTCTAGGAGATAATTTTGCTGCATATATCGGTATTCAAAAGGCCATCATCAGGCAAATACATTAAACTTTTCGTTATTGAATTGCATATCAAATATAGGATACAGTGCTAAACTTCCAAATGTATACAATGGTATAAAATGATATGAATATAAAATATAAATTACAATAAAAGTTGAGGTCTTAAATAACCAGTTACGTAGTCAAAAGTTGTATATGTGATGATATTCGGAAGTTGGCAGTTGTAATCATAATTTTTCATATTTTGATCCAGATTAACTCTAACCAGATTAGCAAGGGTTTTCTTTACTATAAAACTTTATGACTAATGCCTGTACAGTTCCTGTCATGATGAAAGGATACAAATTTTTAATCTCCTTAAGAAGTTACTTTTTGCCAGCATATATAATTTTGCCATAAAATTGTCATTTATTTTCTAGGAGTGCTAACATGAAACTAGTTCTTGTGGACAATTTTGTGCATTAATTGTGATACAGCGTGCTTATTTAAAGCTAATCGAGTTCTGCCTTTCTCTTGTATCAGGATGTATGTGGAGCACATCTATACATTTGTATCTTTGAATACCTATAAAATTAATAACTTCAGATTATTACAGATGTTTTGGAAAATGATTTCTGCATTAAGTGCATATAATTTGAGATTGCTTTTGTATGAATTTATTGATTAGCATTGCTGTTTATTACCAAAAAGTTTGAATAAGTGCTCTGTTAATATGCGGGATTTGAAAATGGGAATTGAATTTTGGTGTCCCATACAGATACTCTGAAATGTGTACTGTTGAATCATCATTACATTTTTGGAGATATTTTTGGTTTAAGTGATATTTTGAAGAATTTTGGTGTTTTTTAAGATGCCTAGATTTATGTTTGCAGAATTGCCTTTCCAGTGTTAGGATACATGAAACCTTTGAACTCGTGTCATTGGAGGTAATTGTATACAATTAATAGCACTGAACACATCAAAAAAGAAACACTATTATCGTACCCATCAAGGCATGTGTGATGAGAAGACTTGAGCATCTTTCTATACTTCTCACAACCACCCTTTGCTGAAGTCCAAACTTCGCAGTTTCAATTTATTCTTTTTCATTTATCTATATGTAGGACATTTATTTTGAAAAATTTGGAGATGAAGCATGTTTGAATATGTTCATTACTTTGAGCTGCAGATTTCCCCCCAAGGAAACAAGTGTGGCAGTGTTTTCAAGAATTTCATGGTAAATGATTATATTTATATTAACCGAATACAACAGACACTACATACTGACTGTCATAATTTATGAAATGTTGGCATATTTGTAGACAAAATGAATGTTTTGAATTAGCATACATACATGTGTTACCCAGATTGATTGCTAAATTTGAGATGCCACTGTTTTATCATAATTTTTGCTCAAATCTATGCTAAACTGAAAGAATGGGATGGTAGGCAGTCATTTTGTTTTTAACACTCCTGCACACATCCTTATTATAAGCCAGTGCTGTTACAAGACTTATGTTTTGGTAATGATCCTGTTTGTTGTAACTTTTCAATATGTTGTCTTTTTTAATTTGCACAAAAACTGTAACACTGCCAGTAGAAACAATGCAGAAATAAATGTTATAATGAAAATGTGTGTTCTTTCCCTTGCATCTAAAAGTAAGGATGCTAGTCTATATAGCAACGACTGATACCAAAATAACTTGTGAAAGATGAAGAGGGACAAAGGTAGGCTATATTCTCAGAGTTGCATAAAAGCAGGAATGTCATATTATATATAAACTTGTAAACAAGAAGGCATTGTTTACAGAAAATTTCTCTAAAATATTCTCACCATAATTGTCGTTGTCACTGTTGTCATTTAGAATCCGTTTATGTGCCCTTTCATCTTTGTCATCTTTGTGGAGTTTTTCATAACTCATCATTCTTTAACTGTACATACAAGCAGTTTCATGTATCTGTTATCCATATTTATCAATATGCTTATACCTTAGTTTACATCCTAAGTTCCTGTGTTATGTAAAAAATTACTGAATTTCTTTCTAACATCTTCATTTTTTTTTTTGTATAAACTAGTCTCACTCTGCCAATCACAGTGGTAACACATTCTAAGGCAAGAAATTCAAATCCCACTAAGAGCATGGATGTATGTGTTTATTCTGTATTTGTGTTGTCCTGTGCAGGTAGCAGCCTTGTGTCTGGCTGATCCCCCATCCAAAGAGTCCTACCAACTGTCTAAGATTAAGAAACTGAACTGAAACAAAGGGTTTCACAGATTCCCTGTGCTCCAAGTGGGAGCAATAGAAATAAATAGATAAATAGACAGACAGACTCACTCACTCCATATCTCGGGAACCTTGTTTCATAAACCTGAATTCTCTTTCCATCACTTTTTTCATTACTCACATTTCATGGTTGTACAAGTTAAAATAGACTGTCATTATTGACTGTTTAACATTTTATTCATTGCTGTTGTTTTTATGAAGTTGGGGATAATTACAATGTCATGTGAGGCCATGGCTTTGACAATATCAATGAGAATCTTAGCTGTCATCATGCTGCTTAACCAAGCAAAAGTGAATATCTTAAGCAGAAGACATGAGAGCTGATGAAGTGAATAAGATTTGAGAAAACTATGAATCCTATGAGAATAGTAAAAATCCTATTCTAAAATTGATCTTTATATTCTGACAGATAAATAATGAACTTAATGACAGGCTACAAGAAAACCAGTGAACTGAATGCAAGTTTGACACCATAACCTGTTGCTTTCTGAGAGCTCATGAGTTTGATGATGCATCCTTAGTGCCAAGGACTGTAGTTCATTCAAAACCATGTCTCACAATTATATCTCCATCAAGCCTACTAGGTGCACACAAAGTTAAACTGAAAATGTGATGGGATGTGATGTGATGTCATGCAGTTTGGTAGGTAGCTGCTGATCTTGGGGAACATGCTGACTCCATTTTCAGGGTAGAAGTTTCCTGTCAGATGTTTGTACTTGTCTGCTGAGCTGCACATTGCCACATAGCAGAAAACTGTAATCTGAACACTGATTGCTGTGGGCACTTCAGATATCATAGTAAAGATTACTAACTGCACTGTGGGCTGTTGGGCTGTAAAGGGTAGCACATACTAACAGGCAGACTTTACTGATGATGCTGGTCACCAAAGTGAGTGTGATACTAGAGGAATATTGGTCAAAATGTGTATTATAGAATGAGATGAGTCTTAACTGTTCCATGATTTTAAAGTCCTTTGACTTTGAAGAATACATCATTGTGTGAATAATGAACAAAAGAAAGACTGATTTCATGAGGTATACATAATTTCTCATTACGCTTCAAGAGAATTTACAAAAACAAAGAAACAGGTTTGGAGTGAAATTTTACCTCCTATGTGACAGCTATTCTGTATGGTCCTATACAAAAGAAAGATGCAAATGTGGAAGAGACAACCAATACCATTATATGACATAATTTTCATTTCATGCATCCTGTTGTGTTACAATATACAACTCTTTATTGACCGTCATAACACAACAAACAGAAAAAATCAAGGACAGCGCCCAGCTATGGTTTCGCTACATGTTCCAGCCACTAACAGCCATCATCAGGCAAACGCATATTAACGAACATATACCATTGAACTACAGTACATTAATTGGATACAATGTTAATAAATTAATTGTATCCAATTAATGTACTTGATTTTTTCTGTTTATTGTGTTGTGACAGTCAATAAAGAGTTGTATATGACTGATAGTTTTATATTCTAACAAAGACCAGTTTTTAATGCACCTTCCTGAATTTGAAACGTTAATGCTAACCATGAAACCATAATTTTAATAGTGAAAGATTTGATGTAAGAATTCATTTTCATATGATTAAATTTTTAAATACTGGTAAAATACAAGCTTGTTCTGAAGCAAAAAATAAAATGGGTGCTGTAATGCAAACTGATGTGATGTCAGAAACTGCATCCTCTTCGCTGTCCTTTGACCCCGAGAAAGATGAATCATTTTCAGATTTCTGAACGTGTACTGTACGGAGTCAACATAGAACACTGTTTCCAAAGGATGGGAATTACGTTCTTAAGCACTGGAAGAACCCCTCAGTGTCTGATCAGCCATCAGTTTACAACGAAAAGAAGTAAATCCAGAAAAGTATTTTTTTTACATCCACCACAGAAAACCTGAGGAAAACAAAGTTTCTGGTCCCCTTTTGCAGAAAATTCCACACATGTACAAAGTTATAATCGGACATAGCAAAGTGTACAGTGCATGTAATATAAAATAGTATTTACACTTATTATTTATCCGAAGACTGTGCAACCCACATACTGCTTTACCGATTGAAGGTAAAATATTTTGAATGGCTTTAACAAGAGTTTGTGGAATGGCTTGAAACTAACCACAGTTTTGCAAGAAAAAATATTTTTTCTTTGTAATGTCCTACTATTTTCAACCTGGTATGGCCGTTGGTTCTGTATGGGTGTGAAACTGGTCTCTGACATTAAGGGAGGAACATAGACTGAGGGTGTTGAGAATATTTGGACCAAAGAGGGTTGAAGTGACAGGAGGTTGGAGAAAACTGCATAATGAGGAACTTCATAACTTGTACTTTTCTCCAAGTATAATTAGAATGATCAAGTCAAGGAGGATGAGGTGGGCAGGTCAAGTAGCATGAATGGGGGAGACGAGAATACATATAGGATATTGGTTGGAAAGCCAGAAGGAAAGAGACCGCAGGGAAGACCAAGGCATAGGTGGGTGTACAATATTTGAATGGATCTTAGAGAGATAGGATGGGATGGTATGGACTGGATAGATCTGGCTCAGGATAGGGACCAGTGGAGGGCTCTTGTGAACACGGTAATGAACCTTCGGATTCCATAAAATGCTGGGAAATTCTTGAGTAGGTGCAGAATTGGCAGCTACTCCAGAAGGGCTCAGCTCCATGAGTAAGTAAGTAATGTCCTACTGTTGTTATAGTTTCTTGTTAGTGTCATGTACATATTTTTATGAACAGAATTGTAACAATTCATGCCACCCTGCACTTTCTTTTTATAATTAACAGTTTCAAAATCCTAAAAATTAACCTTGGAAGTTCTTTTTGTTCCCACTGTGAGAAACCATTGTCATTTTCAGCAAGCCTGCAGGTGATGAAGTAATTTGGCAAAAAAAGAGCTGATTTAATGAATGAAATAAGGGGTGGACCTTGACAGGTCTATGCACTGTGACATCAGTTATCTATTGTTAATTCTCCTCTGTTTTAAACCCTCAACAATCCATCCTCTGACTTAGAAGGAAGTCTTGGTAATCATAAAATAGCGCCCCAGGTGACGAAACCTGATATAACTGAGGAAGTGAAATTATATAATAAAAAGAGTTAAATTCTTATGTATTATAAGAGTCATGTACTGTTCAAAGTACTTGGTAGGAAATATATTTTTTAGTTTGGCCACTAGGCTCGAAATAATTATGCTATCCTCAGCCTGAGATTACGTTGTTACTGGGTGTGACGCCGTGTTGTTTGGTAGACAGGTATCAACGATTCTAAGGAACCTGCAACTTCATATCTTAAATCTGGTCTTCATTGCATTAGCAAGTGACATTTTAATTGACCTTGAGGACAAGTTCATAGTATAAGGAACGTGGTTCCAAACGTCTCTGCAGGGGGGGAATAGCGGTGGCGGCGCATGCGTACTGCGTTCGGCGATTGCGTAGCGGACAGCGGCGAACAGTGGTGGCCGGGTAGAACGACTCGCGCACGGCTGGTCATTTTGCTGTTTGGGCGCGGTGATGTAGAAAGTGACGTACGTATGTTGGATGTGTTCTGTGACCGTCGAACGTGTAATGAATAGGAGCGATTTAATTGTTCGTGTGAGTGAATGAAAGTAAAATGAACTGGAGGATTTCTATTTGCATCATTCTACACTGCAATCTGGCAAGTATGAACTTCTTTGTATTTGCATTAACATAAATATAAATCATGCAAAATGAGAAGACAAACGACTGTTAACGTTGCTTCGGAATAGAGCATTGCACTTCCAGTATAAAACTTCCGTTTATGTAGAGCTTGACAACAGCAAATGAACCAGTAATAATAATAATAATAATAATAATAATAAACATACATCAGTAGAAAGACTAAGTAGCCATTTGCAGTCAATGTACTAACCTTAAAATGTAAAAAGAAAACTAGTTTGGCAACAAAAATGCGAGGCCCGCCATTACACTACCAACGATATGATGATAATGATGATGATAAGACTCTGACGGAGCTGTGGAGTTTTGTGAAATATTCTTACTTGCAATAATTATCTATTCAGTTAGTTTTTAGTTTCTTGGGGTTGGGTGATACTGAGTCCACTTGGTACGTCGGCCACTATTTGGCCTATTGTACCAGCCCCGGATGATAGATTATGAATGGAGCAGTCGGTGGAATGAGAATTGGCAGGGGAAACCGAAGCACTCGGAGAAAACCTGCCCCAGTGCTACTTTGTCCACCATAAATCCCAGATGACCTGACCTGGACTCGAATCGGGCCGCAGCTGTGGGAAGCCGGCGACTAACCGCCTGAGCTATGGCACGGACTTCTGGTCAGTTAACTCGAGTTATGAAACTGTCCGACAACAGTAAGAAATTTAACTACAGGGAAGCACCGAAAATAGACAATGTAAAATAATAATACTATTATTATTTTCTTCTGACCGCCTCTGTGGTCTAGTGATCAGAGTTCCAGGCTACAGATCAGAGGTCCCGCGTTCCAGATTTTCTGAGAAGTAGTGGGCCTAGGACGGGGTCCACTCAGCCTCGTGAGGATAATTGAGGAGCTATTTCAAGGAAATAGCGGCTCCGGTCTAGCAAACCGAGATTAACGGCCGTGGGGATCCGTTGCGCTGACCACGTGACACCCACTTTCTGCAAATTTGGCATTAACTTCGCCGACAAGCGGCGGTCGCTGTTTTATTCTATGCTAATACGAACTTTTCTGCAGGTTATACCAGCGCATGATTAAGTGGAAACATGCGTGTGATATTTTTATAATATTGCCTATATAGGAAACAGTTTGTTGATTGTGTAATTTGCATGAGAATAGCGCGGCTCATATAATTCTCCAGAAGAAAGCTGTGTAGCGGGAGTCCGTCAGTACGCGGTTGAGAAGAGCGCCCTGTTACGACCAGCGACCTGAGCTCCAATGCCATTGTCCACGCTACCGTGCGTCAAGCCAGAGAACTAACCAATTGCTGATACCGTAAGATTGTCAAATGGGAGAGTGCAGACGGTTGTACCGTCTACTGTTTTCCCGTACAGTGAGGTCAATTTCTCCTTCCGCGAAAATCATCTGTCGCAATAGCTTACACAGACATCTGCGTTCATTTATGAAACACATTGTATGGTATTTCCATTTTATTAGACTAGTCTTATGTGAAGTAATTTGAGGGGATTTCCCCTAAATTTAGGCGAAGTTTCAGACTGCAAGAGAGAAATAGAAATTTATTACGTCATAGGCCTCTACGAGATAAAAAAAAAACCAAAAATGGGCGGGACTGCATTGCTTTGAGCGAAGGATTAGTATTGTCACGTGTAAGGGGTAAGCGTCATAGCTGAAGCGGTTAGTCGCTGGCTTCCCATCGCGGCGGCCCGGGTTCGATCCCGGGTCTGGTCAAGTGGGATTTGTGGTGGACAAAGTGGCGCTGGGGCAGATTTTCTCCGAGTACTTCGGTTTCCCCTGACAATCTTCATTCCACCAACTGCTCCACAATCACCCTCACTTATCATCTGGGGCTGGTACAATAGGCCAGAAGTGGCCGCAGTATAAGGGACTTAATCGTACCCCACTAGCAATAAAACAAAGAGGGGTGGTAAGCGTGGCGAATAATTGTGCGTTGTAGATTCAATGACTGGATTTATTGGACGTCCCTAGTACAGTTGATTATAACAGCTCACACATTGAACTCCTTCTGAACTACGTCTGTTTGCTTAGTCGTTGCCTGGTAACACCTCATCTACTGAATACTCAATCCTGAAATATTTAGGCTAGTTACGGCCAGTCGGCCAGTCTGTCTTGGAATAAAGCAAACATCTGGGGCTTACGACCAGATCTTTATTGCTGTCAGACGGTTGCGGGTTTGTTGATGTGGGGCGTTCTTTTGACGAGAGGACGGGTCTGTCGTTTACAAGTGCTGCTGGGCCTCGCCAGCGCAGTCATTGTCGGATCCGAGTCCCGTGGGATTCGCCACCATATTTTACTGTCTCAGATTAGAAACTTCCCTTTTCATTGCCTCCTACGACTCGCAGGGCTCGGGTCTTAGTGAAATTCAATGTCAAAGTCACATTGCGACTGACGATCAGTCAGTCAGTCTTGGTGTCGAACCCCATCTGGGGCTCATGACCAGATATTTATTACTTTTTGACAGTTACGGTCTTCTTTTTGTGGGGCGCCCTATTTGACGAGAGGACGGGTCTGTCGTTTGTGTATGCTGGTGGTCCTTGCCAGCGCAGTCTTCCTCGGGTCTGAGTCCCATGGAACTCGCGACCATATTTTACTGTCTCAGATTTGAGACTTCTCTTTTCGTCGCCTCCTACGACCCACAGGGTCACGGTGGAGGTATTGGACCTCGCCTCCACACGGGTTAGACCGTGTCCTAGTCCCTTGGGACTGCCTTTTATGAAATGCCGGAGATCCTAATGGAGATCACCACCTCCATATGTTCCATTCCTGCTGTTCATGTCTGTGTTGTGTCGGATACGCGCTGTAATACCATGACAACCAAACCCGTTGTCCAGCAACGGACGTCTATTCTCGTTGACAGCGTTAGTCTCGGGAACGTGATTAGCTAACCGTTGTCTAGCAATGCGTCGCAGTATTAATACATATCTTGCAATGGTACGCACGGGCACACAGTTTGCTGGTACGAGAGAAGTGTTTTCTGGTATGACTACCGACTGAAACAGGAGTGCCTACGTACAGTAGGCTTGTGTGTATGTGTGTGTCTATAGGCTAAGTATACTCGTATATAAAGCAAATCCTCGCCAAACCGGAGTAATGGGCGGCTAGATCATCCTGATTAGGCGGCAATCCGGAAGCAAAAAGTATCCCCAAAAGACAAAAACTTAGAACACAAATAAACGGGAAAATTTACGGTACAAGCTAGTGCTGATGAAAATAAATACAAAATTATCACTGTAGAGCCTTTATTTAAAAGCCATAAAAAGACGCTATATTTATGCATCGGTAGAAGGCTCAGAAGTTGTACTTCTTTTAAATGTAATAATGCAGGTCTGAAGAAACTGTCAAGTTTTGTCTGAACAGACAAGTGACTCATCTGCCTTCCTAAATGCCACGTGTCTTTTGAGGTATGTACTCAACTGTGAACAGCATTTTTCATCTTTCGATTAGGATTAAGAAAACGGATTAACGAGGGTTTTATTCTCATGCTTGCTCTTCATAAACGTAGCCGGGATAGCTCAGTCGATATAGCGACTGGCTGGAAGAACGAGAGGTCGGAGTTTCAGTCCCGGTCCAGACCAGCTCTGGGGCCCACCCAGCTTCCTATCCAATGGGCACTTTTTCCCAGGGGTATAGCGGTCGGGGAGTGAGCTGACCGATCACTTCCAACTAGTGCCGAGGTCAAAAATACGTTGGTCTGTATATGACTCCGCTCTACGTCTTCATTGCGTAGTGCTTAATTAGTTAATCACAAGGACAACTTTTTTTCTTCAGAAATTACGATTATTAGCACTAACAAAACGGAAGTACCCAATCGAGTGGGTGGCAAGCCTCCTTCATATTCGGGGTGGGGTGGGGTTTTCTTTTTCCCCCCTTGGCACTACAGCCCCAGTGGGCCTAGGCCTACCTCCGTGAACTTCTCCGTTCACTTTGGTTTTTCTAGATCTTACACATTCGGTAGGACTCCTTGGGCGGGTGATCAGCTCGTCGCAAGGCCTCTACTTGTATACAAACACAGAAAAACGCACACGCACAAACTAAACATCCATGCCATGAGTGGGATTCGAACCCACGATCTCGGTTTCCAAGCGAGCGAAGACAGTACATGCCTTAGACCACTCGGCTACCGTGACCGGCGGGGCGGGGGTTACAAGGTTCAAATTTCGATCCGAATACAGACAATATTGAGTAATGTTTTTCGCGGTTTTCCTCAGCCCCACCAAGCACATATGGGCATAGTAGATTACATCAAGTTAGGCCACGACCGCTTCCTTCGACACCCTTTCAATTCAATATTCAAATGTTATTCAGCCGATCCACTCTGTATAGCACAGCTGCTGACAGCCTCTTTAAATACAGTAGGAACAATAAAATAATATATCGTGCACATTTTGATAAATTCTTAAACGCATTTCTGTTGACCTAGGAGTAGATAACTGGGTACCTCTCCTTCTCGCTGCACTTATCCTCCTGCTTAAATTTCAGCGGAATTAAGGAATATTTCTTGTAGAGCGTAAGGCCAGATTACAAGCCACTGGCCCTGGAGGCTCGAAGACGGCAAGATTACGCAGCGCCGGAACATTTGAGGTGATGATTAACTGAGAAGGATGTCAGAGAGAGACATGGCGCCATTGTACATACTGAGTAACTGAGAAGAATCACGATGTAACTGAAAATGGACAGCGCCCATACGAGATTCAAACCGTTTATATCTCAAATGAAAGTGATATACCTTATTTATGATCCAGACTCTTGAGCTCGCAGTTTGTTAAGATTGTGCGAGGGAGAGCGAGTAAGTAGAACACAAACGGATATAAAACTGAAAACATGTGATATTCGAACTTGGAGAAAAATATTTATTTCTCGACGTATCCTCCACCAACATTGACACACTTGTCCCATCGCTTTACCAGTGCGCCGAAACCCGCAGCATGGAAATCTTTTGGCTGTTGTCTCAGCCACTTCCGGGCCTCCGTTTCAACTTCGTCATCAGCGAAACGTTTGCCACCCAGCTGTGAACTGCTTTATGCAACAAACACTTCCCAGTGTAAACACGAAACATTTCTTTATGAATATCCTTTGCATTGAGTCCTTTTTCCCCTTAAGAAACGCACAACAAAACACTGCTCTTTGGTAGTACACACCTAAAGCACAGACACAATTTTTTATTACTGTAACGAACTTCACCTAGACTGTCATGAAGTTGGATTATGCTGCTACCTAGTGATACACATGAAAACCTGTCATATTTATTACAACTGTTTTACTTCAATTTGTGACCTATATACTGATTCGTCCTCGAACAATTTTGTCTTGAACGAAAAAACTGCTGTACTTGCCGATCCTTGGAAGGATGTGATGGAGAATTGCATGAACCAAATTAAGAATTTTGTATTATGTAGGAAGTAAAGTACTTATTACGAAAGGAAAAAGAACGCCTCGGTTATTAAATAAAATAAAGACTGACGGAAGTTACATATTAAATCGCATTCACACTTGCCGACCGGATGCGAATGAACGAGCAAATTCGTCAAGTGTAGACGGTGAAACGAATTCATTCGCTTTAGCCTGGGTTCACCAGCAGAGCGGTACATCCAAGTGAATTCGCACTGAAGTGTGGACGGTGAAAAAACACGTTGGCCCTCGTGCCCCGCTATGTTGTCATTCTCGCCTGTTTCCGGCCCATTTAATCGACTTCTTTTTGCAGTTTTAGACTTATTTATTAAATCAGTGACTTCTTGAAAAGCTATTCTATTTATTTGACGGAAGTTAAGGAGATAATAAGCAGTAAGAAGGACGCCTGTAAGGAAATTGTGGGTGCTCTCGAGTCTGACTCAATAACGAAACGAATTAGCTCGTTGCTTGCTTCTGCTATTTGAAGGCGACATGGGGAAACGTGAAGAGAAGCCAGCTACGTATTCTTGTCCTCGGTACTAGCTAGAGGTGAGTGGTCAGCTTCACACCCCGGCCGCTTTACCCCGTGAAAAGAGTCCTGGTAACCATTGGATATGGGGCTGAGTGGGCCCCAGAACCAGCCTCGACGAGGTGGAAAGGACAAAAACGTTTCCCCTATCGGGCCTCGAACTCCGAACCCTTCGCCTTCGAGCCCGTAGCCAGTCGCTATACCGACTGAGCCACCGCGGCTCCGTATAGCTGCAGGGAGAGTCGTAATATCATGGGACAGTTGTCTGATTCACCATTCGTTTAGGTAACGATTTCACAGATCAGTTTTGCAACACATGTAACTGATAAATTGTGTTTATACGATTTCAGAAAATTAATTCCGTGCGTTGTATGAAGTATAAAAACGAATAAAAGGAGCTAGTAGGTTACGATGGAGACATTAATTTTCCGAGTGAT
Organism: Cryptotermes secundus; assembly: GCF_002891405.2. Taxonomy (NCBI): domain Eukaryota; kingdom Metazoa; phylum Arthropoda; class Insecta; order Blattodea; family Kalotermitidae; genus Cryptotermes; species Cryptotermes secundus. The sequence goes on along the minus strand of NW_019723313.1, from coordinate 51,395 downwards.
ATAGATAAATAAGCATGTTTTGAACTTCATGACGCCAGCGGAAATATTGAACCGATCAGCACAACTCCGTGGCATATAGGCAACTTCTCCAACTCCTTTGTATGGCCGGTCAGTCTTCCTCCCTGCGTCGCAGCGATCCAAGGCGTTCCCTTTCCGCGTTTAGTAATATTTTTATAGACAGTTGTTAGGACTCCTTGGATGGGGGATCGGTCCTTCGCAAGGCCTCTGCTTGCACAGAATAACACAAACACAGGAAAAACATATGCGATCGTTGTCCTACGAGGATTCGAACCCACCATCCCGGGTTGCTACCGGTAGAGGTACGAGGTCACTGCCACCTGCATCTGCCTTTCTGGTAACACAGATCATTAAGTTGATAGTTTCTAATTTCGTCAAGCCTTTTTAAATCTATATAAGATCTGAGGTTTTCACGGCGGCACATGCTCACACTGGTTCGCTCGCGGATTTCTTCTTTCCTCTACCCTGAAGATGGAGGCGATACGTTCCTCCGAAACGTCAGTTAACACAGTATCTACACGGCGCCACATCCCAGAAGACTGCTTTCTTCTTTTTGAAGCTAACGAAACGGATTTCAAGCTGAACTGTAGCCATAATATGGTGTACTTGTACTGAGGGAGGAAGTCGTGACGAGTGTATCAAGAAGCAGACCGGATAGTTGATATGGCGTCGTAAACTGACTGTGTAACTGAATAAGTCAGGAACAAGTGACATATAGCGTAACCATTCTACAGCAAGCGTTCTGCTCTTTCCCCTGTTTCGTGAATGCCAAGTTCTCACGTGGAGGGAGAGGCGAGTGAAGGTACTTCAGTGCATTGTTTGTTCCGATTCGGTCCAGTTATTCCCTCAACTTATGGGATGACAGCATGACAATATTTGTCATGTAATCCTCATGAAAATAATAAGACTTGCAGAAAAATGTACTGAGTATAAAACCTACTCACGCTGGTCTCTCACTCGCGGATTTTCTTTTTTCTTTTCTTCAACGCTGAAGATGGAGGAGATACATTCCTCCGAAACGTCGGTTAACACAATAACCACATCCCAGAAGACGGCTTTTTCATAGTCATCGCCGTGAAAACCTCAAATCTTACCTTTATAATTTTCATTTATAAATTTCTTTGAAATATTTTTAGCTCTTATAAATGTTTACGTAGAAGCTGAATTTGAGATACTTGCAGCAACGCGCTAAGTCTTAACGTAAAACGTACATTATTATTATCATCCAAATTAACCAAAATGAAGTGTTCAGATAAATTTTAGTAAAACTTTGAGATACGAAATTTTATTAAAATTCCTTTCACCGGTTCTCAATCGTGGTGAAACGGAAAGACAGATATGACGAAGCTAATGCACTCGTACCCCAAAAAGCGTTTTAAGGGGACTGCATGTTCGGCTTGGTTCTGCAAACGTTGCCTTTGCGGAAGTGTAAGCTGGTTGTTACCTTGGTAACTGGAGCGTTTGAAGCTTTCGTTATATATTGGCTATGTTTGTTTTGCATGTGCGCACATGTTTCCCAAAATTACATGTATACTCTCGAACGTAATATGTTTATTGTTGGCTTCCCGTTATTTAGCCTCGAGGCGGATCCGTAGAAAACACTTCTTGTAATACCTGTTTTGCTGTTGTGTGCGTGTATTGCAGGCGTTACCTAGCAATGGGTGTACTCTATTGTCGGGTTACTTACTTGTTGCGGGCTTGTTTACCGAGTCGTTGCTTAGCAATGGACATATGCGTCAGAATACCCAAGCAGTTACTCCGTTTGCAGTTTGAAGAATTGTGAATTCTTTGTCTCGCTGTTGCAAAGCTATTCTTTTAATTTACTTTCGTGGCTTTGCCTCAGCTAACTCTTGCTCTAACGAGTTTTCCCTGCAATGTGTATATAACTCGTCTCTTAAATCGCTTATAGAAGGTTTTGTTCCTTATAAATTACTGTTAACGAAGTCGTTGCAAAAACATTTGAAGCAAAGCAGACCGCGCTGCCATGGCAACGCCGCAGGCTTGTTTACGATACGTGGTAGATACTGTTCAAGATTCAGACCCGGTTGTTCTCAGCAGTTGTAAACAACAGGCCCATTTTCTCGTCAGAGAGGATGTTATGTAACGACTCTAACCGCAAGTGTTCAGTTGCAAAAAAAATGGTCGTGGGTCTCAAGGGCCTTGGCACCAAGACGAACTGATTGGTGGTAAATCGCCAACGATAAAATTACGAGTCGCGTGCTGACGTGGTCAGTGAATCCAAAATCGAATCCAAACCCCGTCTATAGTAACACCCATAAATCGTGACAATATTAAAATGAGTCTGAAAGGAATATGATATTATGGTGTGGATTCGAGTCGTCTGGCTTAAGATATGGACCTGTGGCCGGGTTTTGTTAACACGGCAACGAACCGTCGTATTCCATTATGTGTTCGGGATTTATTGACTATATGGGCAACTGTTAGGTTCTCAAGAAAGATTCTGCTGCATTTTGTTAGGCGACTAGTCAATGAAGGACACACATGTTATTAGAACGTAATTTTTTGTCTTTTGAATGGATTAACAAGACTGTAAACACTATTGGACTGTCAGTATAACGATTAGGTTATGGAGTGGACGACTGGAAGGGTTCAGCTCTCGGCGAAAACAGACTTCCCTTCAAACCACCGCATGAGATCGGGTCTGAGCCCCAGCCAGCCTCCAGTTCAATTGATACCAGCCCTGAGCCCCAGCCAGCCTGTAATTCAGTTGATACCTGGTCTGAACCCCAGCCATCCTCCAGCTCAGTTGATACCGGGCCCGAGCCCCAACCAGCCTCCAGTTCAGTTGATAGCGGGTCTGAACCCTAGACATTCTCCAGTTCAGTTGATACCGGGTCTGAGCCCCAACCAGCCTCCAGTTCAGTTGATACCGGATCTGAGCCCCAGTCAGCCTCCAGTTCAGTTGATACCGGTCCTGAGCCCCAACCAACCTCCAGTTCAGTTGATACCGGGCCTGAACCCCAACCAACCTTCAGTTCAGTTGATACTGAATCTGAGCCCCGGCCAGCCTCAAATTCAGTTGATACCGGGTCTGAGCCCCAACCAGCCTCCAGTTCAGTTGATACCGGGCCTGAACCCCAACCAACCTTCAGTTCAGTTGATACTGAATCTGAGCCCCGGCCAGCCTCAAATTCAGTTGATACCGGGTCTGAACCCCAACCGGCCTCCAGTTCAGTTACTACCGGGTCTGGGCCCCAACCAGCCTCCGGTTCAGTTGATACCGGGCCTGAACCCCAACCAACCTTCAGTTCAGTTGATACTGAATCTGAGCCCCAGCCAGCCTCAGATTCAGTTGATACCGGGTCTGAACCCCAACCGGCCTCCAGTTCAGTTACTACCGGGTCTGGGCCCCAACCAGCCTCCGGTTCAGTTGATACCGGGTCTGAGTCCCAATCAGCCTCCAGTTCAGTTGATGCCGGGTCTGTGCCCCAACCAGCCTCCGGTTCAGTTGATACCGGGTCTGAGTCCCAATCAGCCTCCAGTTCAGTTGATGCCGGGTCTGTGCCCCAACCAGCCTCCGGTTCAGTTGATACCGGGTCTGAGTCCCAATCAGCCTCCAGTTCAGTTGATACCGGGTCTGGGCCCCAACCAGCCTCCAGTTCAGTTGATACCGGGTCTGAGCCCCAATCAGCCTCCAGTTAATTTGATACAGTAGAGAATTTCTCTTGTGTAAATCGGATGAATGTGACTATTCACATCCGTCTAGTGCCGAGATCAGGAATAACTGGACCTCTGCTTCCACTCCTTCCGACTTCTTTGTTTCTTGACGCTTCGACAAGCAAGCAGAGGAAATGCGGTTGGAACTATTAGAGTCAGTTGCTGGTTTGAATTGTTCGATGTTATTTCATCAGTTACATGTCCAATGAGTCGATTTGACTATTGAATCTCGAATTTCATTTTGAACTTGGAATGTCCCTCCAAGACCTGGAAGCAGGAAGTGGCAAGGCCTCTGTACCGTCACCCGGAAAAGGCAAGTCACCTGCATTTTGTAGCCTCGTCTGTTATTACAAAGGAGCGACATGTACTCTCTTTGCCTTATGAATAGGAACGGGTCTCCTCAATTGTGAATCTAATTTACACGTTTTTCTAACACCTAACTGTTGTCAAGTCTGATTTTGCTTACATTGACTTCTTGTCGTCGTGAGAGGCACTTTCACACGGCCAGCAAGATCGTGGATTAAGCTTCCCTGAACTTTTTATATCACGGAAAGCTGTGAAGTCTGATTCCTGTGGTACATGCCACCCCAGCTGCTCATATTGAGGGCGTACCCCAGACTTAACCTCAATCGTCACCATTGCCGAACCAGCCCTAGAAGATTCTGCCAGTCTGTCTTTAGTCATCCTGTTTTCACTCGTTTGAAGTTCGTAACACTATTTTTCTTTACAGAGCAAGGTCGTCAGCCCTGCGTCGAATCCCCAACCTGGAGGACCAGGTCCTGTATTTATGTCCCCCAATAACATGGTGACTCAATAATGCCCACAGGGACCTGGTTCCCTTTTAGTCGTCTTCTACGACTCGCAGACTACGGTGGGGGTATTCGAACCCGCCTCTACGCGGGGTACACTTACATCAATAGGCGGAGTATATGAGGGAAAGGCCTTACTCACTTGGGCCCTCAAGATGGAGGTAAGATATACACTCCGAAACGTCGACAAGAGTGCCCATTCTTACCGGGTGCCAAAGACCCGAGAACAGGATGAATTTAACTCCTGGAATCCTTACATAGTCGCCGTGCTTAGCTGGAAGGGAGTGCCCCCGTGAAGACAAGTCAAGTTGAGCGTCAGACGAAAGGGGACGATCCTACAGCCCGCTCCTCACACTCACAGAACTGGACGGAATGTCTGCAGGTAACTGTACAGGCCGGTCCAGTGATGCGCCGCCCGGGAGGCGCTGAAGCGGGAACGGTGTGGTCACTGACCCTGCATGGTCATTAGCAGCCGTCGTCATCTCTGTAGATGTCGGTCTCACTGTCAAATAAAAAATACTTCAAGTAGGATCCGGTATAGCTCCGAGTTCGAGTCCCGGTTCGGGCAAGAATTTTCACTTCTCCGTGTCCGGACCTACTCTGGGGTCCACCCAACTTCATATCCAGTGGGTACTTTGGGTAAAGCTACCGAAGCATGAAGCTGACCACTCACCTCCAACTAGTGCCGAGGTCAAGCAAATGTGGATCTATACATCTTCTCCCCCATACGCCTACATGACGTAGTGCTTAATTAGTTAAGCACAAGGGGGAACTTTACTTTGAAGACTCTATAAAAGAAAGATCCTACCTTAAGTATACGAAATATGATACTTTTACTTTACTGCCTTCTGTGATGTGACGCCGTGTAGTCCATTCTTGTTGCTTGCGCCTTATTTCTTTCTGTCTTGGCTTATGCTTTGACTCTGGAAATGGAGACAGTACCTTTGTCCGAAACGTCTGCAGACTTCTACAAATATATACGGCGTTACATCTAAAAATGTAATACTCTTCTGCTTTCATACGATTTTGCGCGGTAGCATAATATGCAAGTAGTGGAAGGTCGGTAAACAGTGTTCAATTAGCATGTGACTGCGTGTCCTTACAGAAGGCCATCCGGTTGCTGGATACAAGCCTTTGTAGCCTATGTAAGGTGTGTATATGTGATGTCTCAAACATGTTTCTGATTTCTATTCATTGTTTGTTTATTTAACGACGATGTCAGAAGCTTTGCCTGTACGCGTCAAAAGATAGGCTAATGAGGGAATACTGAATTGGAAAGGATGTGGAAGGAAACAGTCCTGGCGTAATTTAAAATAGTGCCGTGGTGTTTGGCTTCAGAGGTGATGAAACTGATGGGAAACGTCGGTGGTCATAGCCAATATCCGAGCCGAGATTTGAACTCAGGACTCGTCGAACGGGAAGCACTCCGACGTCCGCTTGTACAGATACCTTTACGTGTCACATTATGTCGGCTTCATCAAAACGTGAAGTTTTCTTTATTGCTATTGGAGTGGGACTAAGTCCCTTGTAGGGCCGCGCCATAGCTCAAGCGGTAAACACATATGATTTGTATTCGTCAAGTACCTGGCTCGAATCTCCCTAGGGTCACCGAATATACTGGCTGAGAATTTGCCTGGGTTTCAGCAGTCTCACGAGGCAAACTCCGGGGAATCCGATAAACGTTTTAATCCATATATTTTCTGTTTCATAGTTCGCTTAGCCGAGCATTCGATTGAATTACTGAGAGCGGCTTCAGATTAACTACACGTAAATCAGGAGCAAGTAACGACCCTGATTTCTCGGATTGTTGTGCAAGAAGTTCCGGGAAGTTTTCTTGTCACATACTTCTCTTTAAATGCTTTCACGTCCATAGGACGCTGATGGAAAATTGCAAATTACTGGTAGTAAATATGCAGTGTGGCAGTCTAGCTCTCTAGATAATTAATACTACCACAATGTAATTTTCATTTACCTGGAAGATATCAGGCGTTACCTCATAGCTTCCTAGAGTCTTCATGCTTGCAATTTTTAGATATGTTCGTCACCTGTCTCCGTTGCGGTGCTACTGACTTGAAGAGCGAACAAGCTGTGGGGCTGAGATAACTCTGTCAGTAAAGAGACTAGGCTATGGGCTCGGCGACTGAAGAACTGGAGTTCTATTCCCGACCCTGACAGGCATTTTTCTTTTCTTCAGAGCTTTCAGACAAATTCTGCTATTCACCCAGCATCCTACCCAAGAGTACTGGGATCTTTCTCCGGTGTACAGCTGACATATAGCGGCGCGTTTATGAATATGTGGAACTATACCTACAATCTATCATACGTCTTAATGGCGCGGTGCTTATGTGAACAAGAAAAAATTTACAGTGATTTTATTTTGGATCCTACATAAAGTTATCTCTTTCTGAAGGTTAATTAGATGGGCAGTTACTTTCTCTTGGATGTTGGATGGGGCTATTTCGAAATGGGTGTGGGCCGGAGAGCCTCGCGAGAAAAACGAGATAAGACTTAAAAGTTAAATGGTAAACTATCCCTGCAACAGACCGTGGAGGCCTATAGGGTTGTGAGATGTCGAGGCTCCCATATTGTCTCTAGACAATCGGCTAACAGATGACGGTGATTTTGTCAGTTTTATGCGCCGGCCGGCCGCCCTTTACTCCCAGGAAGATTCCTCGTGCTCATTTCTGTTAGAGGCTGAGTCGACCCCAGGGCCCTAGTGCGGCTGGAATAATTAGGTCAATTGAAAAAATCCAATGACATCGGGATACGAACCCGTGACCTTCCGGCCTCGGGGCGGACCCAACAGAAAACTCGTTTCCAACAATTCCTCCATTGCAGAAAGTTTTTTTTTTACCGAGTCGTTGCCTAGCAATGGAGGTCTCCTCTGGTTCCACTATTTCGGCCTTCGGGTTTCATGTCACAATCCTATCATCCGATGCTATGCAGCCAAGCTGCTGACGCCATTGTGAACAGCCCACAAAAAGAAATATACGGTGACATGAAGAGTTCTTTCATCTGGGTTATAACGGCATGTAATCTGTTGAAAGTCGATCGACGTTTCGGAGGAACATCTCATTTCTATCGTGAGGGTAGAAGAATAAGCCAGGAAAAAGCCAGCGTGAAAGCAGGTGGCAAACAGAGCTTTGATCCCCATAGGGGCCTCTCTCTATGAGAGAGGTTTTAGCAATGTGTGTGTTTAGGATCGCGGAATTTTTCAGGAACGGAAAGATAAGGACAGTCAGCTTGACTGTGACAGTGGCGGCTAACACTGCGTCCCGCAAATACGTGCATCATTATGATTTATGCTTTTGAGCATACACAGAAAACTGCAATGGTTTGTGCCCTTCGTCTGTGGGGTGTAAACATCCCAAGTTTTGTTTATTATTATTCTTTCGACACGATCCTAGTATAGACACACCATGCGTTTACATGTACTGTATGCTTCGGCCTGTTGCGGTCATCAGGTATGTAGGCCCTTTACAATTTCCCTTATTTCTATTTGGTGTAACCTCCCTAAATAAACCAGTGTTTACACATCTGCAGTGCCTTGTACGAGTATGTAGTTTTCCTTAATGGCCTTTATAGAATGCATTAAACATTAAAACATTCTAGTTGGAATCTGTTAAAAAGGTATACAGTCCTGCCAGCCACGTGAACAGAAACTATCAGGCAATAAGTAAGTACTAAATCGACTACACACGTATCCAGTTTCTATATAGACCCGTTACTGGGCAACGACCTTGAAAAAAACAATGAAACAACATCCCCTGCTAGGGAACAGATGCTTAATAAGCAAATATATGTAGTAGCTACTGAGTGACGGCTTCACAAACAAACACGTTCCCACGGAAGCGATTAGAGTACAGTGATGACCGGTGTTTTCTACGCGGTCCGTGACGAGATATCATAACTGATACTTGGTCAGTGCAGTTGAAGAAATCTGCTGTACTGAGCCTCGACTGACAGAGGCCCTGTATGTATTTTATATACATTTATTAACATGTTTTAACATGTAAGATGTAAATATCCTTTACATTATGACAAATGACTTACTACTGCAGACAATGACTCTGACAAAAGACAGACAGGACCTCTCGTCAGAGAGGGCGCCCCACAATAACAAAACTGTAAATATCAAACAGTAATAAATATCTGGTCATGAACCCTAGACTGGGCTCGACATCAAGCGTGACTGACTGACTGACTGACCGACCCACTGTCAGTCACAATGTGACTTTGACTAACAGTTGAAGAATCCCCACTATTAGAAGCCGTTAGCAGGAAACGACTGTTGAAAATACAGAAAACTGAAAAGAGTTAGCGTGTGCTATATTGATTTTTAAATTGTTAAAGTTAGCAATAGTGTTATAGTGATTTGTAGTTATGACTTGTAAGTAGTCAATAAAGCCAATATCCAATTCAAAACCCCACCGAGAGTCATTCTAACACGAGACAATATATTCTCCTTTTACTTTGTGTTGCCAAATTTATAGGCGGTGTTGCCCAATGTGTCTTCTTGTTCAGTGTGGGATTCTTCCACTGCTCTCATGTTGATGTTGTAGTTGTACGTTGTCCTCTCTGTTCTGTCCTTTGTTTGCGCGTATGTGGAGTGTTGTCTGCATGAATGGCTGTGTTTTATTTCAGAAACGCGAACATTGCTCGCGAAAAATCATAAATTAAAGGCTGTCTTTAAATATACGTTTCTGACATAGCGAATATCTAGCAACTTCGTCAGTAGAAGTTTCGAACACGGCCTCACTGAGCCTTATGCCCCCTCCTGATTCTCTTGTTGACCCATTTGTTGTTCTTGTTGTTGTTTTTAAACGATTAGCTTTGTATGTCACTTCGCGCTTCAGCTGTTTGAATCGAAAGTGAAGTGAAGTGTAAATTAAAGGGAATGATTTGATTTGTGTTATATTTGCTGTTTCAGCAGTTACAGTAATTTGTTTTGCGTGACGTCACAGTAAAATATCTAACCTCTCCATAAACTACATTCTGGTCTGAGTTAATGTAGGCCTCCTTAGAGCGAGGTTTATCGTTCGACTTTCTTCAGATTAACGTTATGTTCTGACATCCTCAGAATCTCTTTCTAAACCATGCGAGATATGTCTTTGCCAGTTTCCATTATCATTGGTATCCCGGAAGTGCAAGATTTTTGTCTTCTCCATAGGGTCCAAGCCGACCCTGGGGTGCACCCATCTTCCTATCCAACGGGTATCGGGGGCTCATTCCTCGTGGGTAAAGCAAAGAGCGTGAAGCTGACCACTTCCATCTAGTGCCAAGGTCAAGAAAGGTGGATCTATACCTCCACTCCCCAATATGTCTTCATGGCATAGTACTTAACTAATTAAGAACAGGGACAAATTTACCTTTACCTTTACCTGCTACACCACTCGTTCAGAATTCAACGTGAATGCTCACCATTTGTTGTACAAGCCTTCGTACTATTAACTTCCCCTGCGAGGAGTTACGTGCTTCCAGAGTCCTGAGGCAGTTAAATATGGTCGTGAGTCTCGCAGAACTGCGAACAAAGAATGACTGTGCTGGTGAGGAGCAGCAGCAGTTTACCCGACCGACTGACCGACTTTCCCTCCTTTTTCCAGTATTGCATTCTACTCCTGCATGTTATCAGCTGATGCGTCGAGGTCTGTGTTTTACCGCTATCTCCCACGAATAAGTCGCATAAACCGTCAGTCGTAAACCGTATCTTTTGTAGTATACTGATTATATCATCATCAAAACATTATCAATACTCACAGAATAGACAGGATACATCGAATCATGAGGCTGCTCGTTCGTGACCCTCTGCAGAACTTGCGTTCATGCAGCCCCTTACCGACCGACGATTCATTGATCCGGTAATATTGAAAATTCATAAAGGCAACGAATCTCGCGCTTACAGAACTGTGGAGGAAAATGTATCAATCCGAGGCGTGGAGGCGGGTTCGAATACCTCCACCATAGAACTGCAAGTCGTAGAGGCGACGAAAAGGGATCCCAGTGCCTGGGATTATAACTGGGTCACCCTGTTCCGGGGGAATATAAATACGGGGACCTGACACCCCAGGTTATGGGAGTCTCGAATCCGGACAATAAAATATGATGAGTCCAGCGGAACTCAGACCCGAGAATGACTGCACTGGCGAGGACCAGCAGCAGTACGGTCGACTTTGTATAGCCTAGAAACACGTCAGGAGACCACAATATGAGGGCTTCAACCCCTATATCGGTCAGGGTTGTTCCAAAACATCTCTTCATTTGCGTGGAAGTTCTGAGAAGACTATACGAATGGTCAGGAACACGTGTAGCTTAAGCTAACCTTTCGCTGAGAAGATTTTCAGGAACGGTTGGAGGCCTATATAGGCAGTATAGTGACTGTGCTACGAACCGAGCGATAACAAAACGGGGTTCTGTTTCTGAGAGGGCAAAAATCCCTGCATTCCGGACAGGCTGTGTGGCTCAGCAAAGTACCTCCCCAAGTTGCAAGGTGTCGTGAGTACAGGACGTGATTTGGTGCTGTCTTCTCCGTTGCGCTTGAGAAGTGAGCAGAAGAGTGGTAACGAGTAGCGGGGCTGTGGTTGCAAGCTGCTTTGTGGGAGGAAGTTCCTCTTGTACCCCATACACGCCGTACATCCATTATTTGCGCTAGTTGTCTCGGCCAAATTCACTGTGTGTTCTGTTGAGAACGGATCAGACATTATATGGAACCTAGAGACCTTCAGCGCTGTGGCAGACAGCGTCAGCAGCAGTTAGTGTGAGGCCATGTCAGCCCAGTCACGGTGAGGGCTGATACACTTAAGAAAACAACGCATCTCCTCTCTTATATCTGTATTATAAGCAAGGTCACGGTGACCGGATTGCCTTGGGTGTCTGTCTGCTGCTTAAGCACATCATAGACGCCACAAATGAACCAACTTTATGGTATATATTGGACTTCAAGATCGAGAAACTTCAGTCACATATTCTTTGGCGCTTCAGATGTGAGGACCGGGGGAAATGCTGTTGCAGACAACGGCCATAGTACAAGACTTGACGTCATTATATGTCAGTTGTGGAGCCGCTGAAGAATTTCTCCATGACTAAATATAATCACTCCCATCCCATAACCCAATAATTACATATGCGCTGTCGATACATAGTCGACAACGAGTTGGAAACAAAGTGGTAGTGACCAAAACCCGACATTAACATAGCAGGACTGAGTAAACCCACGAAGAATCTTAGCCGTGGTAAGCGGTGTCAGACCGAGATTCGAAACAAGTACAAACTCTCAAACGTTACAGCTATGTCAAGGGATCCTACTATAAACCAATTTCTTTTCGCATATTCGTAATGTCTCATTTAAAGAATGATTTTGATGATTCTCTGAACTTCAGCTAATCACCGAAATCTTTATGACAACGATTGTTATGCCTCGCAAAATGCACAGTATCCAGCATAATGTTCGTGTAATTAATTTTAATATTATCCTCTAGTCCGCACTTAAGACTGAGCTGTTTCGAGGCTTGAACACGAGATGTCCCAAATACCAAATGGGATCGGAGATAACTCAGTCATGTCTGTCGGTTACTCTTAAATACTTGTCTGAACTTTGCTGGTCTCGGAGCCTCTGATCCTGTGGGTACGGAGAGGAGATTCCTTGGGATTAAAGCGGCTGAAGCGTGAAGCCGACTACTAACCTCCATCTATTGCCGAAGTTCCTGTAGTTCCTCACCCGGTTTCCTGGAGCAATGCTCGATTAAACACAGGGACAATTTTACCTGGCGTGGCTTGAGAGGTGCAGTTATTGACCTCTGAAATCAAAAGTTCTGTCGGTTGAGCCAGCGTGTTCGGTGAAGATACTCGTATGAAATGCATTTCGCGTGATCAAACCCATGCGTCCTAGAATCTGGACAGTTACGAGCATATCTACAACGTGTGCCACCACCAATGAGCTAGTAAATGGATATCCAATATGTACGGGATTTCGAGACGTCTTTCGTGGCACTCAGCAAGCCGAGGTGTGTGTCGCTCCCTGAAGCGGACGCCCACGCGTTTCTTACGTCCTGCTCAGATGCGTCCCTTTCACTGTTACGTACGTAGTGACTCTGATGAGGTGAGGCCACTTAACAGCCAACGTCTGTTTAAGCTCCCCGCCATGCAAATTTACATTAAACATCTGCTGAAAGCATTTGTTGCTACACACAGAGGCCGCGCGGTCTAAAGGTTCGGCCACACAGAGCGCTACATACGCGACGCACGCTACGTACGCTATGTTCGCTATACGAACAAAAAAATATCTCCCTTTATTGCCAATGTGGCTGGCCACACAGCCTTCCGTACGCTACGTACGCTATGTTCCCTATGTTAGCTGCGTCGCAGAGTGTACACAGCGTACGTAGCGTACGTAGCGAACATAGTGTAGCGCTCTATGTCGCCGAACATTAAGGCATGAACTGTCTTCGCTCACTCGGTTACTTGGATCGTGGCTTCGAATTCCACTTGAGGCATGGATGTGTGTGTGTGTGTTTATTGTATGTATGTGTTTTTCTGTGTATAGGTATGGACCTTGCGACGGGCTGATCCCCCGTCCAAGGAGTGTATAGGATTACGAATCTCAAATAACCGCCAGTGCCCAACAGCGGCCTATATAGCCATTGATGATTGAAAGAATGAATGAAAAGCACTTTCTGGAGTCATGCATTTTAGTGTTCCGGGGGATTTTGACAAGCAGTTTTCAGTAATACAAAAACATATTTTACTTTCCTGTAGAGTTCAGAAATACAAGTTTATAGTTCTTAAACATTCATCAACCCGCAGAACTTCAAGACGATTTATTGAATGGAGTCATTATTGTTCCCCTGTCAAAAGTTCGCTCATGACAGAGGGGGTTCGAAAGTAGAATCTGCTAACATTAAGACTTCGATCGCCGGGGTAATGATGCCGTGTAGCTTGGTAGACTGTTACTCACGATTTGGAATATTATTATGCAGCCTTCTGCAGCAGTAACGTTCGAAGAGAGATTCAAGAAAATCGGTGTCATAGTGCTTGTCAATATCAATGTCACATGTCAATCAGTCGGTTAGTCGAACTACTTGACAGCGGTCAGCATGTAATTTACTTAATTACAAGCACGTAATACCAATAATACTGAACATAAAATGTCTATATAACGTAGAATACACGCACAAGTGTTTACAGTCATATCTTCACTGCCGTTGCTTGGTAGCGGCTTCCAATGGCGGACGTTTCCCTTCCTCTGGGTCCCTGAACTGTCCCCGGCCTCAGCTACCAGCTTCTCACAGCAACAGCTCACAACTGAACTTCAGCAGTCCTCTAACTGCAACTAGGTTACTGGGTTAAATTGCTGCTGGCCTTCGCCAGCGCAGTTACTCCTGGCTTCAGTCTTCTCGGGATCCATGGCCATGTCAGAGTCAGTTTTTTATGACTTCCAATTTATCGCCAATCAGTTCGTCTTGGCATCAAGACCCTTGAGACGCATGACCAGAGATTTTCTTTGCAACTGAAACCTTGCGATTATAGTCCTTATGTAACATGCTTTCTGAGGAGATGATGGGTGTGTGTCTTATGAACAGGATTCGCCTTTCTTCAAGCGTGCATATCGCGCTTATAATATGTTATTGAAAATTCTTCTTGTGCACTATACATACAAGCTCTGTCAGTCCAGGCTTGTAGAACAGATCATGCCTTTCTTACGTATCTTATGCTGTAACGGCAGCTTAGTTACTTGAACGCTCATAAGGTTGACCGCCACCAAGTTCACACCTCTTGTATTTTCTGTCTGGCTTCGCCTTGTCCTATGCTGCGAACATGTTTATTCTCATGGTCTCGCTGTGTTTGAGGGCTACATTCCTTCAGCTGTGAAATCCAGCCGCTTAGAGCTAGGGGCAACGCGACGGATAAAGTACGCAATAAAGTTTGCAGTCAGCCGTTAGGAATGCGTCTTGAAACATTTATATGTCTAGCAAGGCTTGGAGCCTCCTTACAGTGAAGTTTGCATCATAAACAATGCGTCACTTTCACCGTCGTTATTCAGCTGTTGCGTTAAATAGGGACCGGTGCCAGATCAGGAGCCACTGAGCTTGAACAACGGAAACCGAAGTGTAATAATTAAAAAGAATTTTTAAACTTTTTTTTCAGTGATTACATAAACAACAGGAAACACGGCACTTAAAAATAAGTTTGTTCACTATTTCTCCCTTTATGTAAGTGAGTGGTTTGCGTAACTGGGTGCGTTATATATCGGCACTTGACAGACGGTGGGCATTGCCCTTGTTATGGACGCTGGCATTTGTTTCGAGTTTGTTTCGACAACTGGTTTTCTTCCCAGTGCTTAGTTTTCGCTACACACTGAGCTTTACCGCACCTGAAAGGCGAGGATAGGCAGCATCGAAAGTTTCACCAAACTTATAAGAGAAATAGTCAGTAAAATATATATATAGGAATTAGATTAACCGTCAACACAACAAATATACTCGTTTTTAATGTTTTACAATTCGATCTTTATTTCTGCTACATGTTTCGGTCGTACAAGACCATCATCAGGCAGTTATATACAGGAATACGTACAGTTACTGAACTACCGCTATGGATCCACACCAGTGCAACGTGCTGTATTATATATATATAT
>NW_019723313.1:4008-36083 GCF_002891405.2 Cryptotermes secundus | reverse complement strand
CACACACACACACAACGTAATATCCAACCACTTCTTCCCCTTACCTCTTCCTTTCCTTCCCCTCCCCTTCCGCTATTTTTTCCAAACCAACTCAATACACCACCATCGTCACTAATCAATCTACATCGAACCAACGCACAGTGCAGAACTCACCGAAAAGTATATACGCCCAGACAAGAAACACATACGCCATGTTGTATAATTGTAAGTAACATCACTAATATTTACAAAAACTCACCATATTCTTAATCATTAACACTTACACGTTAATTTGTATATATATATATTTTTCATAAGTACAGATCTAACGATACATATCGTGAAATTAGCATATCAATATACCACATAGACCGCGCCATAGCTCAAGCGGTTAGTCGCTGGCTTCCCACCACGGCGGCCCGGGTTCGATCCGGGGTCTGGTCAAGTGGGATTTGTGGTGGATAAAGTGGCGCTGGGGCAGGTTTTCTCCGAGTACTTCGGTTTCCCCTGCCAATCCTCATTCCACCAATTGCTCCACAATCACCCTCACCTATCATCTGGGGCTGGTACAACAGGCCAGAAGTGGCCGCAGTACAAGGGACTTAGTCCCACCCCACTAGCAATAAAAGAAGATACATATATACCACATATTACAACCCGTACATCGTAAGTATTAAACATACCATTGATGTATGTTATTAATATAGTCACGTTAATATAGCACATCCCGAAACATTAACACGGAGATACTCATTTGGGTGACGTGAAGACGCCTTCGAACCTGCGCTGCGAAACATTTAAACATGCTTCAGATAAAAGTCGTCGGACTAAAGAGACGGGACCGAACAGTCAGTATAACGACTGTGAGCTGAAACCCGGAGTTCGATTCTTACTAGTACACACTCAGCCTTCTATCATGTGTACCGCGGAACCTTCTCTGGGGTTAAGGCGGCACGAACATGAAGGTGACCGCTATCCATCTAATACAGATTGCAAGGGGGGCACGCAGTAGCGTAGTGGTTGAGGCACTATGCTACAAACCTGAAGGTCGCGGGTTCAAGTCCCGATGAGGTCATTGGATTTTTTTCAATTGACCTAATCCTTCCAGCCGCACTATGGCCCTGGGTTCGACTCAGCCTCTAACAGAAACGAGTACCAGGAATTAAATAATTTTCCTGGGGAATAATGCGCGGCCGGCGCGTAAGGCTGACAACCTTACCGCCATCTTTGAGCCGATTGTGTAGATAATGTGGGACCCTCAACGTCTCACAACCCCATGGGCCTTCACGGCCTGGTACAGGGATAGCTTTACTTTTTTTACTTTACAGATTGCAAGAATGCGTGGTTCTATACTTTTACTCCACACTTTCGTCTTTATGTCAAGACGTTTAAGTAAGAACAGAGGACAATTTACCGTGTTGGTTTACACGTACTATACCCCTGTCTTTAAACGGAGATTAATTTCAAATAGAATTTTATCAATCTGCTAACGGACTCGCTCAAATTCTTCTGCGCTTGCGGTAGTTGCTGTTAAGAGATTAACTCTGTAAAACCAATTGTTCCTTCTCGCAGAGGTCCGAGCCTTGCCACGCATATGGTATACCGATGCTCAGGAGGGGCATACAGATTGGCCTTTCCAGAACTTCATTTACCCTACTGGCTTTGTGTGGCACAGAATGGAGTTCTTATTAAAACCACGACTGCTATTTGTATAATTTATCGAGATGGTGTAAATTTAATTGGCTGTATACATGTATCGTTGACCAGGTTTGTCAACAACAGAACTTGTGACCAAACTTGTAGTATCTCTATTACGAATATGGTCTTCTGGCATGTAAAGATGCCATGTAGTTTGGTAGATAGGTACCAGGGTCGTGGGGGAACCTTCTGCCTCCATCTTCAGGGTTGGCAGCAGGTTTCTCCTGACCGTTAGTTCCCCTATACCAAACTATAAGGAATCACAATTCAGGAGTCCGTAATTTTAATATTCACCGCCGTGAGAGGCACCAGTGACTTGACGCAGTCTTTCTGTCAGTAGTAGATCTGTATCAGTGTCACTGAGTTACGCAGGTCCGATGTAACTCATGTGGCAACACTGTGCGCTCCATGGGTACACCGTAACTTTCTTGTTGTTCCTGCAGATGGGAGCAAGTTGCTGTGGGATTGACTCCGAATTTGAATGTCTTCTGCGAGTGATCGTGAAACCTCCTACTGAAACGAGCATTGCAATTAGTCCTTAGGGTTGTTCTTGCAGGCGCTTTGAAAAATGGGGGGGGGGGCGTTGTTTCGCAACTCTTTGTACTTTGTACTGTTTGTTCGCATGATGAAACTCGACAGCACGGGTCAGTTGCCCGGGGCTGTACGCCATTACAGTTAGGTCGCGTAATACCGCGTGAGGCTCGTAGATGGCGATGCTGCTGCTGCTGCCTATCGGACGGGAGCGCAATGAATTGCGGTATAGTTAGGAATTTCCAACATTTTCTTGAAATCTACTTCTCAGAATTACTCCAGCTTGAATGTTCTGAACAATGTTAGGTTCTGTGTGCAATAGGAGATTCTGGATGACGTTTATTCAGTTGTATCAGTTAACTACCTGCACGGAGTTGAGCATTCTTGAAAATCCGCCAGTTGTGCAGCTATTCAAGATGTTCACAACATTTTATTGGAATCCGAACGTTCATTACCGCATTCACAAGAGCCCTCTACTGATCAATATCCTGAGCCAGATCAATCCAGTCCATACCACCCAATCCTATCTCACCAAGTTCGAACGTTCATTACCGCATTCACAAGAGCCGTCTACTGATCCATATCCTGAGCCAGATCAATCCAGTCCATACCACCCAATCCTATCTCACTAAGTTCCATTTTGATATTATCCACCGACCGGCCTCTTCATCTTCGTAGTGGTCTCTTTCCTTCTGGTTTTCGTACCAATATCCTATATGTATTCCTCTTCTCCCCCATTTAGAGACACTCAGCATGGAGATCTCGCAAGTCCAAAGGTGAAAAGGTAAAGTTGTCCCTGTGCTTAACTGATTAATCACTACGTCATGAAGATGTATGTGGAAGTGGTTGTATAGATCCACATTTTCTTGACCTTGCCACTAGTTAGAGGTGAGTGGTCAGCTTCACGCCCCTGTCGCTTTAGCCCCCGGGTAAAGCTTTCTTGTGCAGTGTTTATGCCCCATTCTGTACACATGTTTCCTTCATTTAAATCTGTTTCTGCTATATCATCTACTGTATTAGGAAGTCCCACTGATGTGTTCGGTTCAGACGAGCGGCCTGACTAGCTTCCGGCATAAATGTAATGTTCGCCACTAGAGGCGCACTATCCGAGCAGGCTGGAGTACCGGTAACGCTGTACACCCAGGCGGAGTACTGCGGCACACGTGATTGCATGACGTGAAACTGGAGATCAGTAACTGTCATATACATACAAGCAATTTTAAGGGGGTGGGGGAGACCCACAAAATATATATAGCTTTTGCGTAAACTTTTCATTACATTTTTTTATTTTAATACAATAAACAATATTATTTAAAAAATAGGCATACTTTTATTATGATTTCAGTTCATTGTTCTAATTTCAGTTCGACACAAAAAATATTGAAAATACAATGTGGGTCGTAGGTATCGAAAGTTGAGACACACTGCTGCAGACTTTTGTTCATGAGGTACTCTGTTCGAATCTCGTCTGAGACACCGGCTGTCCTGACGGAGACCTTTTCGTGGATTTCCTAAATACATCCAGGCATCTCTTGGGCCGAAAAGGTAAAATTGTCCCTGTGGTTAATTAATTAAGCACTACACCATGAAGGCGTATGGGGGAGTGGATGTATAGATCCACATTTATTGACTTCGGCACTAGCTGGTGATGAGTGGTCAGCTTCACGCCACCGCCGCTTTGCCCCCGGGGAAATAGCCCCCGGTACCCATTGTATAGGAGGTAGGATGAAAACCAGAGCCTGTCTGGACGACACAGAGAAGTGAAAATTCTTGACCCCACCGGGACGCAAACTCCGACCCCTCTGTCGTCCAGCCAGTAGCCAGTCTCTATACTGGATGCGCTATAGTTCTCTAATAGGCTACGACTTATTTTCTAATTGGGTCGCGCGGTAACGTAGTTGATTGAGGCACTATGCTACAAGCCGGAAAATCACGGGTTCAATTCCCTATGAGATGATTGGATTTTTCAATTGACCTAATCCTTCCAGCCGCACTATGGCCCTGGAGTCCACTTGGCCTCTAACAGGAATGAGTACCAGGTGTCTTACTGGGGGTTAAGAGTGGCCTGCCATCGCGTAAGGCTGACAATCTCACCGCCATCTTTGAGCCGATTTTCTAGAAAATATGGGGACCTCGACGTCTCACAGCCCTGTGGGTCTCCGCGGCCTGTTACAAGCATAGCTCTACCTTTCTTTTCTCCCTTGACACTACAGCCCCAGTGGGCCTAGGCCCACCTCCATAAACTTCTCCGTTCACTTCGGTTTTTCTAGATCTTACACATTCGGTAGGACTCCTTGGGCTGGTGATCAGCTCGTCGCAAGGCCTCTACCTGTACACAAACACAGAAAAACGCACACACACACAAACTAAACATCCATGCCCTGAGTGAGATTCGAACCCAAGATCCCGGTTTCCAAGCGAGCGAAGACAGTGCACGCTTTAGACCGCTGGGCTACCGTGACCGGCGCTCTACCTTTTTACATTTCCTAATTCATCATTCAACTATCATCAGTCACCTTACCATCCGACGCTATGTAGTCCAGGGAATGGATTTTGTCCCAAGCGAATTACATTTCTAAAGATGTCTTCCCTAATCAGAATTCAGACTATACGACGCCTGCAGGGCTTCAGTGACCGCATACAGTTGCCGTGTGTTTTAGAACAGCTGTAGGAAGTTGCGCTGCCTGCGCTTAGATGACTAATATCTGAAAGAACTTAGATGAGTTTTGAATTGTTCTTTCGAAGTTTCTGCGCTTTCTAACGGGAATATTCTAAAAACGGAATTTAAATTAGCAGGAGTTAAGACTAAACAGCAATTTAGCGTTATTTATGAGCTCAGGCGTAGTGTTTTTTTTTTAATTCGCTTAGTTGGGGGGGTGAAGTCCAACTGGGACCACTCGGCACGGCGGCTACTGATTGTCCTATTGTAGCCTGCCCCAGGTGATGGTGATGCTGGAGATTTTGGTGGAATGAAGGTTGGCAGGGGAAACCGAAGTACTCGGTGAAAACCCACCCAAGCGCCACTTTGTCCACCACGAATCCCACTTGACCAGACCCGGGATCGAACCCGGGCCGCCGCCGCGGTGGGAAGCCAGCGACTAACCGCTTGAGCTATGGCGCGGCCGGGCGTAGTTGTTAATGTATGTGCTGCGTGCTTTAATGTAGGGGTGCATTTTGCCCACGTAACTATAGCATCGAGAGGAAGCATGACTGATGAATGGGAAAGGGTGTGCAAGGAAGCGATCGTGATCTTTTCAAGGCAATATCCCGGCATTTGTCTGGAAGGACAGTGAAACAAATGCAAACTTTATTCGGGATAGTAGGTGTCCTGCCCGGGATTCAACCCGATTTCCTCCCGAGTCCATGTGTAGAACATATGAATCAGGTCGCTATTCGCGCGGTGAGTTTACGTGTTTCGCGAGATTCGCAGTATAAACATTATTTCCTCGAATATTATTAAAAGGTTGGTTCTTCGCAGTGTTTTTTCTGTGAGGCGGGAATTGAATATTTAAGTGTTGTTCATTATACGGTATTAGGATTCAGAGGATGAAGTGACGGGCGTCACCGTTACGAGCTCATTAAAATAATTGCATAACACGTGACCTACCTGCATATTGCGTTACGTCACATCCGAGTCTGGGAATTTTTCGGCGGTGCGAAGTCCTCCCTTCCGGCAAGCCCGAGTGACGGTTCTGCAACACTGGTAGCAATTGACATCGGCGTAACATTAATTAGAAAAGATAATCAGCCGAGTTCCTCACAGAGCAGTCACAGGCAGTTGAAAATTTGCACAAAGCGTCCTACTGTTTTAGTATCCGGCTTCGAGTTTAGGAAATAACTCGAGTGTTGTACTGTCGGGAATACCCCGATTAGAACATTGAAGGTTGTGAAGAGAGATATCTTTTGGGACACAGTGCCATGTATTCAGTTGAAATTAAACTGACGTTTAGGAGAAACATGTCTCCATCGTCAAGGCCGCAGAATGAGCCAAGTAAGAAACCAACGTGAAAACAGGTGGAAAGCAGAGATCAGGTTTCTTGCTTTGCTTATTCTTCGATCCTGACGATGGAGGCGATGTTTCTCCGAAACGTCTGTTTACTTTCAATGGTATACGCAGAATTATATCCTATAAGATGGAACTTTTCATAACCACTGCCGTGAGTACCTTAACTCCTATACTGTTTAAGGTTTGTCATCGCTTCGGCAAACATTCAGTTGCCATGTTCAGGGTTGTTGTGTTTGGAAGGTTCCGGAAGCCCTTATACTTGTATAACTCGGGCAGTGGGAAGAATCTGAGAGGTGAAGCTGTGATAAGATCCGATGATCCGGGCCTTTTCCAACTTGAGGATGACGCTGCTCTGTTTGCCGAAACATGTTACTCGGGGTATCCCCGCTAGCAGAGCGCTAAGCCAAACCCGCTCAGTGTCCCGGGTACCACCATTACTTCAGCCTGGGAGGTGGATCAACTAGCACAGAGACTGACAAGTGATTTATTTCCGCCAGTCGCCACTTCACTTCAGTTTTTAGCCCACTTTTCTAAAGGCTCAAGCGATCTCCATGCTGTGTGTGTCTGTGTATCCCCCATTAACTTTAGAATGACTGAACCAATCTTTATGAAACTTTGTATGTATATTATGGCACCTGAGCCCACCTGAACAGTGCACTTCCAAATCCCTCACATCAATCTGTGTCTGTATGCGTATCCCTCCTTCCGTTGCTAGGAAACGGCTAGGCAAATACATTCCGCGGCAACGAGAAATTTTTCAGGCGTCGTCTTCTATGCGGTCCGGTTTGTATCAAAGGAAATTAGTCGATTAGTTTTTTCCCAGAACTTTCTGTTAATTGGTTTTATTCGATGACGTAATGAGTTTTTTTCCCTGTCTCACTATATTCGTTTTGAAATTACGGGGTTTCTGGGATGTGACGCCGTGTAGCTTAGTAGATAAGTTTTCCAACGTTTCGGTGGAACCATCTGCTTCCACCTTCGGGGTAGAAACGATATTAATCTTGATGCAATAACCAAACCCACCAGAACTGTGGTAAGGCAAGAAGATCCTTCATTGGAATGCCTAGTCCCAGGAATCGAGCTCCAGACCTTCTGTATGCCGCTACCCAGTTGTTTAGGTGTAGGGTGACATCAGACACGGGAGTAGATCTGATGTCCTTCAGGAAGCGGCACAACGAAGTCGCTTTTACTGCTCCCACATATCGGAAACTAAAAGCGACACGCGACATGTCGAAACGAGAACAAACACAAATGAAGAAAAGGAGGCAAGAATGTTACAGGAACTTGTTCGCGCAGTGAACCAACCCAAATTCCCGTCCCAGAAATTGTGAGAACTATTCTTTTGTATCTATGGCTTCATCTAATGGCCCTCATTGTTCGCTTATAATGACGTTTCTTGGACCTGTATTGCACAATATGACAGGTAAACGCGACTTCACACAGAATGCTATCGCCTTCTGCAATCTGTCTAATTACACACTTGCGATTTCTATGCTAGATCAAATGGGACCCGCGCAGGTTTTCTAAGTACAGTCACATCATGATTGGCACGCTTTTCATTTACGCGAGTTAAGCCACAGTTGATTTTATTTCGTTGTAGATCTCCCTTTAACGCGATTCCGCGATCAGAAACAGGCAACATGGCGGACGGCTGCTTTGGCCTTGGCATGAGCATGAAGAAGGCCGAGCAATATTTTCAGTTGCATACAGGAAATACAAGGAATCCGCCCACATTTCTCTGGTAGCCCATCCGATCAGTCAACCCAGCTTGGATATCTCCCCCATTATGGCAGCAGAAGTCAGGAAACTGTATCTCCGTACAATGTAGATTATACGGGAAAATTGTGTTTTTATGTTGGTACCATGCAGAGAGAATTTGTCTCTTTAGTGATAATTTCTGTTCTGATATTACCCTGATTTTAAAAACCATAGCCTTGAAATAGTGCATGGACGTAGATGCTAGGCCTCATATGTATGGAGTTTTTTAAAATATTTTTAATGTTTATCTTATCTCTCGCAGATGGTTTATGCTGTGCTTGGTTTATATACCCTATCCTGTGTTGATGGATAATGTCCACAAACTTTTATATCTTATTTGCGAGTGTACAGGGCGCAGCGATGGTATAAATCATGACAGAAAATAATCCTTAAAATAAAATAAGAAACAACGTCATATTTTATGTGAATAAATATCTAAAACCAGATGCTTTGGTTTAGCTCCCTGCACTCATTTTGGCTCTTGAATTACGCGTCTTTAATAAATGCGACGTGTTTCAGGAATGCAACTAGGGCGTAAATCGAGAGATTACTGCAAAAACGAAATATCGCCTTTCAGTTCGTCCCTAACCTACTTCACTAAGATTCAGAATCCCATGCAACATTATCTCCCCAAAGTACATTCGAACACTGTTCATCCTACTGTGTTTACGTTTTCCTTGTAATGTCTTTTTGTGAGGGTTTCGAATCTAAGCATGTCTGCTCACTGAGCGCTGTATTTGGGGAACTGGTTCTCTCGGGTTCAGAGCCATTACGTCCTCAGAATTGTTGGCTTATGCGATGAGTTTTCTGAAAACAGGACAAATGAATAAGATTTGACTACGAAACGACAGACGTGGGTTGGTAACGTGACTGATCCTTATGTCTGTGTAACAATACCAAATTTTCGAATATAGATAGTTTAAACGCACCTGTCACAGAAATTACTCCCCTGCATACATAATAATAATAATAATAATAATTATTATTATTATTATTATTATGTATGCAGGGGAGTAATTTCTGTGACAGGTGCGTTTAAACTATCTATATTCGAAAATTTGGTATTGTTACACAGACATAAGNTTATTATTATTATTATTATTATTTAATTCATGTTTGCTCCTTCTGGGCTTAGAGCGCCCGTGAAACGTCGTTTCACTTAGAAGAATGCCGCCTTTTGGGATGAGGCGCCATGTAGATATTGTGTTAACCGACGTTCCTCCGAAACGTCTGGTAACACAATATCTACACTGTGCCACATCCCAGATGACGACATTTATCATAGTCACTGCCGTGAAAAAACCTCAAATCTTACGTCGTTTCACTTCTTTCGTATATTATAGATAATCGGTGAGGAATGCGGTAGCGTAGTTGGTTGAGGCACTACACCACAAATCGGAAGGTCGCGGGTTCTATTCCTATTCTATTTTCATTTTACCTAATCCTTCCAGCCGCACTATGGCCTTGGGGTTCACTCGGCCTCTAACAGAAATGACTACTAGGAAGGTAAAGAGCGGCTGGCGCGTAAGGCTGCCAACCTCACCGCCATCTATAAGCCGATAGTATAGAAAATGTCGGAGCCTCGACGTATCACAACCACAATGTAATAGGACCCCTCAGCTTTGCAGAGATTTGTCGCGTCCCCCCCACTTAACGGAACCGGCATAGCTCAGTCAGTACTGCAACGGGCTACGGGCTGGAGGGCCGAGGAATAGGAGTTGGGTTTGCGGTAGAAGCGTGAGAATTCCCTGTTCTCTGTGGGGCCCACCCAGCCTCTCATCCAACAGGAACCGCAGGGGCAAAGCGGCCGAAGCGTGAGGCTGACCACTCACCCCATCCAATGCTGAAGTAAATGTGCACAGCTGTACCTCCATTGATCCATAATCGTCATGGCTTGTGCTTAATTATTAAGCACAGGGACTTCATCTCTACTTTAACCACTGCCTTTACTCCTCCTTAACCTCGTGTGTCTGAGTATGTACTCATTAACCAACGAGAACTTGTTCCGTTTTCACTTTTAAAATCAAAGTTGTAATTTGAACTTATCACGCCGGACGACTATGAAAAGCACTGTCTCCTGGGTTGTAACGCCCCGTACGTCTGAGACTGTTCGACGTTTCGAAGAAAAATATCGCCTCCATCTTCAGGACCGAAGAGTAATCCAAGAAGAAAGAGGCGGCAAGCTGAACTCCAGAATACGAATCAGAAGTGACACCAATGAATGTGCCCAGCTCTTTTGAAACGTGGTCCTCACGTTTCCGAAATACATGGCATTAAAACACAGAAGACCGTATTTTTTTTTACACATTTTAAGTTTTTATGAGTTAATATTTATCAAGACTGTACAAATATTGCGACGCGTCTAGAATTACGATCAACTTGAATTTACTGTATAACTTTCTCAGAACTTTCCGCATGTGGGTCGCGCCCCACGACTTGGTAACCACTACCTTATGATCTTCTCCAGGTGTTCGGGTGTCTCCAAGTTTGGAATCTTTGAATAACCGCATTGCCAATCAATGATGCTGATTGATATTCGAGACACAGTGTGTTGTGAGTCCGTGACCGTCTCGAGACAATCAGTAATCCGATTGTTGCAGCAGCATTGTTAGTGGCCAGCACGGCTGTGGGCTGTGTTCCTAACGATCACAATGGGCGATGGCACAGTCGGACATCTTGACCTCCCATATTGGTTTCCACTCCCATTTGTCACGTGCCAAATGCCAGAGTGTGCGCCATGCCCTTGTGATTGGTCGATCCTTAATAAGGAAACGTCGCCTTCGATGAGAATTGATGGTAATCACCTTCCTTGTATTAAGCGCGTGTCGTATTTCAGAGTTGAGAAAGATATTCGTTTACACTTCGTACAAAAGTAAAAGCAAAGATATCCCTGTAACAGGCCGCGAAGGCCCATAGGGTTGTGAGACGTTGAGGGTCCCACATTCTCTAGACAGTCGGCTCAAAGATGGCGGTAAGGTTGTCAGCCTTACGCGCCGGCCGCGCTTTACTCCCCAGTAAAATTATTTGATTAATTCCTGGTACTCATTTCTGTTAGAAGCTGAGTCGAACCCAGGGCCATAGTGCTACTGGAAGGATTAGGTCATTTGAAAAATCTAATGACCTCTTCGGGACTTGAACCCGCAACCTTTCGGCTTGTAGCATAGTGCCTCAACCAACTACGCTACCGCTTGCCCCCATTCGCTTTTTTTTTTTTTTAATTCGCATAGTGGGGGGATGGAGTCCAGTTGAGTCCACTCGGCACGGCGGCCAGTGATTGGCCTATTGTTACATGCCCCGGGTGATTATGATGATGGAGAATTTGGTGGAATGAAGATTGGTAGGAGAAACCGAAGTACTCGGAGAAAACCTACCCCAGCGCCACTTTGTCAACCAAAAATCCAACTTGACCAGAACCAGGTTTGAACCCGAGCCCCCGCGGTGGGAAGCCAGCGAATAACCGCTTGAGCTATGGCGCGGCTCCCCCATTCGGTTACTGTACGACGCAGTAACCAATTTCTGGCCACATGGAGCATCTGATTGGATGTGACAGGAGGATTATAAGCGGAAAGTCGAAACATAGTAGAAGTGAACAATGGTGACCTGTTCTGAGCTACTGCCCTGTGATTCGTCTGCAGCGACTGGTACATAACTCGAGAACTTCGGTCCTGTGTCCGAGAGTCGAATCGGGAACCTCCCCAAATACGAATGGGATGTGTTTGCGGTTGTGCGAACCCAGTGGAACACATTGATTCAGACAGTGTGAGCAGCTGGGCTTCAGTGTGAAATTAATTATATATATATTCATGCAACAGTTATACTTAAGTTTGAAATTGTATACATGCAACTATTGTACCAAGTTTCGAATTCTATGCATGCAAAATTATGCTTAAGTTTGGAATTGTATGCATGCAGCAGTTGTACCAAGTTTGGAATTGTATGCATGCAACAGTTGTACCAAGTTTGGAATTGTATGCATGCAACAGTTGTACCAAGTTTGGAATTCGCATTGTTTTCAGTGAGCAGCAATGCACACCTGTAACTTGCGCAAAAGACCTGAAGACTGCTTCGTCCCATACCAACAAAGTAAACAAACAAGCAAATACAAAGAACAAAATAGTGGCACCAGTTTCTCCTGGGAAGTTAGTGAGAAAACTACACGCCGTGACATCCCATAACAGAATAGTCTTCAACCAAATGGGTAAATAATGTTTGGGAGGTCTCCTGTTTACGTAGGTTGCCCTTCATCATCATCATCATCATCATCATCTTCTTCCTATTCTTTGTATTTAGCCATCATCAGCATTTTCATTAAGACTTTTATCTCCTTAATCATCACCAAGTGCAGGTACCATTGCATTTTCCTTTCGACTCTGTAGAGGTTACACCCCCGGGGGATGGGATAGCAACACGCTGCGCCCTGCTTAGCAGGTGACGGGGAGCTGTTGTCATGGAAAGAGCAACATACGTGTATATTCGCAGCCAAGACGAAACATTAAAAAACTAAACTCCGTGGTTTTAGTCCGCAGACGAACTATACCGACCGAGAGACCGCCGCTTGTGGGAGAAGTTAGTGCCAACTTTAGCGGATAGAGGGTGTCACGTGGTCAGCGCAACGAATCCCCACGGCCGTTAATTTCGGTTTTCTAGACCGGAGCCGCTATTTCCATGAAATAGCTCCTGAATTATCCTCACGAGGCTGAGTGGACCCCGTTCGAGACCCACTACTTCTCAGAAAAATCTGCTAGCGCCGGGAATCGGACCTGGACCTCTGGATCTGTAACCAGGAACTCTGACCACTAGACCACAGAGGCGATCTTGGCTTACTCTTCCATGTCGCTATGTTGGAGGCGGTGTTTTTCTCCGAAACGTCGGACTGTCTTCAAATTTTAGGGCGTTAAAACACAGAAGACCGTACTCTTAAAATGTTCTTACCTTTACAAAACAAATATATTTATTTATTTATTAAATACATTGTATCATTTATGACCTTTATTTTCATGCAATCGAATTCGAATAAAATTATTTACTCTTCAATAAGTTAGTTGTCTCTTTCGTGCTGAAACGTCTTCGATGAAGCACAAAATTCTGTTCTCCCTTTTTAAAAGATAAGAATGTATAATGCTGGTTATGGAGCATTGATAGTTTTGCTACGTTTCTAATGAACAACAATTTTGTCACGTGTGTGAGAGACTATAGACGGGGTTTGGATTGGTAATCGGATTTATTGGACTCCTAAACAACTTGAGGCTGCACGTAACAGATCACTATTACAAGGACTAGTGTTCTCAGTCACGGTCTTCTCGGCATTGCTTGGTAACGTCTTCCAACAGTGGACGTTCCTTTGCTCCCGGACTCACGTCCCCGCAGGCTGGCGACCATCTCACACCAACCTCCTACTCTTATCACTCTCGTAACGGCAGCTCGTCCTGCTGCTGCTGCTGCTGCTATTGAGCCAATGCCTAGCAACGGCTGTCTCTTCTGGCTTTCAGCAGACATACCACAATTTCAACAGCTGTTTCCTGACGACTAATCACGTGGTCATTGACCCTTAGCAGGCCGGGTTGTGGATGTTTGTCTTGTTCCCCTGTGTTGTGCCGGACGAACTGATTCACCAGCCGGACACCCCTGCCGCATGTCGAAACGAATCCACCTGTAAAGAGCTTAACTAAGCAACTACACGGAGCAGGCTTTTCCTTAAGAATCTGATAATCTCTTAGTTGGTCAAGTATATTATCACGTTCAGAAAAACCCGCCACTGGATTTTCTCCAGATACTGTCTGCACGTTGAAATGGAGAAGGAAGCGGTGGAGGCCACATGTAGCATGAGCAGAACATTCTTCTACCAGCTGAGCGACTGTAAGTTTCTTTCTCACCGAGCAGTTGGCTGATTTGTGTTCCGGAGGTGCAGGTTTTGAATCTCGACTGGCACACCGACTGTCCCGGCTGAAACTATGGAGAGTTTCCTCAGTCCCTCCAGGCAAATATCAGAGTTTTACTTTTGTTAGGGCACGACAGTTCGACCCCCCCTTATTTCAAAGTAACTCATTAATCATGTTGGCATCCCACACTGCATAGCCTCGACGACAGCTGTGAGGCGTTGAACCGTGCTGACTAAAATTATTTGCGTGGTCATTCCCCAATGTTTAATTGATAATAAAATACACCACAGTTAGTATATGCATTGGTTACTACATGCATATTTATTGTAGAATGAGTGGAGCTTCCCATCAAGACCGCCTTGCACTTGCATGCAGTACCTCGTAATGTTGACACACCAGACCTCGTTAAACCAGTCCGGAAGTGAGTGTTACTCTGTGTAGTCCGATAGATCGTTAGTAACGTTTCGGAGGAGAGGTAGGCAATATTTTTATTTTTTTTTCCTATAAAGTTGGTAAATGTCTACCAGACTTCATGGCGCCAGGTCTCAGAACAGTGTAGGTCTGTTTTCAAAAGACGGGTAAGTTCAAAACCCCGGGAAAGAATATGAGAAATAGACTCGTGGTTTAGTTTCAGATAGACTGAGGGTGTTTGAGAACAGGGTGTTGAGAATATTTGGACCGAAGAGGGATGAAGTGACAGGAGGATGGAGAAAAGTGCATAATGAGGAGCTTCATAACTTGTACTCTTTTCCAAGTATAATTAAAATGATCAAGTCAAGGAGGATGAGGTGGGCAGGGTATGTAGCACGAATGTGGGAGACGAGGAATGCATGTAGGATATTGGTGGGAAAGCCAGAAGGAAAGAGACCACTGGGAAGACCAAGGCGTATGTGAGTGAACAATATTAAAATGGATCTTAGAGAGACAGGAGGGGATGGTATGGATTGGATTGATCTGGCTCAGGATGGGGACCAGTGGAGGACTCTTGTGAACACGGTAATGAACTTTCGGGTTCCATAAAATGCTGATAAATTCTTGAGTAGCTGCATAATTGGCGAGTCCTCTAGAAGTGCTCAGCTCCATGACTAAGTAAGTAAGTAAGTAAGTAAGTAAGTAGTAGGTTTTATTACGAAACACTCAGTATCTAGACCAAGTAAGTAGTAGGTTTTATTACGAAACTCTCAGTATCTAGACCATATAGCGTGCAATGGTATTGTCGCGTTTTGAGGGTTGTGACTATTAGACGGGTTTTGAATTGGATGAGTGGATTTATTGACACGTTATACGGCGCCACAGTATGGTGGCCCAGAGTTAAACTCAAGACGAGCAAGGCAGAACTTAGCAAATTGCAAAGGTTGGCTTGCTTGGGTATCACAGGAGTAATTCGAACATCTTCAGCAGCTGCACTGGAGATACTCCTTGGACTCCCCCCACTGCATCTGCAGCTGGAGGCAGAGGCCAGGGCAGGAATCTACCGCCTCCAATGCAGTGATCAATGTAAACGCAGAACCCATATTACAAATGGGGTCTGACAAAATGATACTGAGACGTGCATATGAAAAACCCTTCACTGTCAGATTTCCTTACAGGAGTGAATGGGAAGATGGGTTTCGGCCCAATAGAAAAGGGGGACTGATCTGGTATACAGATGGTTCCAAGATAAAAAAGGGCACTGGAGCTGGTGTGTTCTGCTATGGCACAAGGTGGAAACTTAGTTTCAGCCTTGGGCAGTACACGACAGTATTCCAGGCAGAAGTATATGCCATTAAAGCATGTATTATGGAGAATTTAGATAGGAACTACAGAAATAGGAACATCTACATTCTATCTGACAGCCAAGCCNAAGGGACTCTCACGTGGACCCTCTACTAAAAGAGCGAAGGAACTGTTGAAGTTAAACAGGAACCAGCTACAATGGGTGGTAGGACTACTTACAGGACACTGTCACCTTAAAGGACACCTGTTCAAACTGGGACTAAATGGTAGTCCCACTTGTGAGAGGTGTCAAGAAGAAAACGAAACAGCCACACATATCCTGTGCGAATGTGAGGCCTTAGCTTATTTAAGATTGCGCCACTTGGGTCAGTATTTTGTAGAATCAAGTGACTATTTCGACGTCCCCACGTACAAGATCCTGCGCTTCATTGGAAGCGCGGTATTGCTGAGGGGATAATCAGAAGGGGAGGCACAACAGATCACTGTGATCGCGGTGAAAGGGCCGAGAGGGCCCACCCCTTATACATTCATTCATTCATTCATTCATTCATTCATTCATTCATTGACACCTTATACACACCATTCAAAACTACAATTAATTACAGCGCTGTCGCTATTCTACATACCTTACAGGTCACCGTTACACACACAAACACACACACACGCGCGCGCACACACACACACACACACTAGGGTTCTCAGTCTTTACTAGTCGTATCCTTGCAACGGTTTAATAACAGCCTCAGTGTCACTGCAGCACACACAAAGTTTTCTTTGTACAACCTAATTCCTTTCTTGCCATTATATATCTCATCTGGCCTGGCAGCCTCGTTATACAGCGTCTGGGCGGATCCACAGAAGAAACCGTTTCCATCGTTATCCCAACAATTCCTCTATCGTTATAGAGGCGTGCCTAACTAGCCATTGCATAGAAACATTTCTTTTATTGTTGCTTGCATGTTCGTTGTAGAGGGAATAGGTTTACCGAGCCGTTGCCTAGCAATAAACGTCTGCTCTGGCTCCACTGTGCCCGCTCTCAGGCGTCTTGTCACAGTATGATGAATGATGAACAGCAAAGGATTTTGAAGGAAGTGGTTGTGTCCCAGCTGAACCATATAGGATAGTTCAAGCCGAGATTCGAACCGGCTATCTCCAAACGAAAGTCCAGAGCGTTAATGCTACGACAAACCTTTCGGTGACTGAACTCGCCTTTCACGAACAGGGCGGAATGACGTCATATTACAAGTGCGGAGTCTTGCTGCGGCAGTGAACCTCACTTAACATTTCCAGGGATACAAATTTGCTGTAGTTAAGTTAGCCAGGCGGTGAAACCTTGGAAATACCTATATGTTCTTTGCAACTTGTACAGTCAGTATAACCTTGCAGCTCGGCCCACACTACGCGGCCACTTGCAACACCATCCTTGTTCTGAGAAAAAAAAAAAAAACAGGAATTTCAGCACTATAATTCTTTCATTAATTAATTTTTCGACTTTGTTGTCTGTACTCCAAATTGCTCTGCAGTGAGTGTGATATTTATGCGCATGTGCACAGGCATCGCCGTGGGCTGCTTCAGCTTCTAAAGTAATTTGAATTTTATAAGGTAAAATGTAAAGCTAACCCTATAACAGACCATGGTGGCCCATAGGGTTTTCTAGACAATCTGCTCACAGATGGCGGTAAGCTTGTCAGCCTTACGCGCCGACAGTCCGCCCTGTAACTCCCCCCCCCCCANCCCCCAGGAAGATTCGTAGTACTCGTTTCTGTTAGAGACTGAGTCGAACCCAGAACCATGGTGCGAAGATCGGAAATTACGAACAGGAAGGTACCCTGTGTCATCTGTTTCAAAACACTTAGCCAGAAAGTTTGTGGCATGTCGATCTACAGTATGCGCCAAAAAAAAAAGTACTGAACTGAGAAGACGTCCTGTTGATACCACTGTCTATTCATATGAAGGCCCCTTGCACGACAGAACCTTCTCAAATCCTGAAGAAATGGTCCGATCACCATGTCCCTGTAGCATTGCCTTCCTCACCCTCACTGAAATAAGGCCCAATATACCGTGAGCTGAGACGGCACACCATATCGTCACACGTGTACTGTGTAGCGGTTTCTGGCCGCTCAAAACCAAGGAAGCGAGTTGTCTGGCCACCACTTTCGTATGAGCGGAAATAATACTCAACTATTAATACTTTTTCCTCCGTCGAGAGACCCATTTCCAACAACTGCACAACACAACTTCATTTTCACTACTGGGAACACGTGCGGCTGGAGCTATGCCCCGTCGACAAACGCACATGCGCGTTCGAGTTGCGCGAGTTTCAGTACTGGATTTTTGACGCATACTGTACACTTTTTTTTAACTTGCTTATAATGATAGACAGTGTGACTTCAAAGAATACTATCTTTCCTCCTGGGACACTCTGTGTATTATATACCGACAGCATCGTGAAATAACGCATAAATTTAAGTGTGCTACGTGACCATCCCATTTCAGTCTAATAATATTTGGTGCGTATTAGCAGTAACGAACAGAAGAGTTCTTCTTTGGATTGAGACGGAGTGATCTATGACGTTTTGCATACAAAACTGAAGAAGCAAACAGTATTCCGCGTCGACGTATTTGAGGTTCTCACAGCGTCTGTGATGTGACGCCCTGGGTTGCTACCGAAGCACAAGGCATTATAATCCAGAAGATCACACTCTTCGATATTCCACGTCTCTTTGACAAGGAAAAGGGCAGCTGATAAGAAGCTGAAGGCGAGGCAAGTGTCAGCCTTGTATCCGCTGAACGGGAGTTCAGCACGTCATCGCTCACCCAGTCTCCTATCCAATGGGTACCGGGGGATCTTTCCCTGGGGTAAAGCGGCCGGGGCGTGAAGCTAACCGTTCGTCTCCAACAAATACAGTGGTCAAGAAAACGTGGATCTATACATCCACTTCCCCATACGTCTTCGTGGCTTAGTGCTTAGGCCAGAGACAACTTTATTTTTTATTCGAAGTTTGGTTTTCTAAGTATAAGCTGAGAAATACGACTCAGTCCTGACCAGCGAATATACGCATTGGTGCTCTGTGATCCTGGTTGGTCCGCACGAAACTTGATGCAGAATTAGGAACTGCAGAAACTTGACAGTAGTTCCTGGTAACTCGCATTCCACCTCTGTTTCTGATCTCGGGTTATTTGGCGACGCTGTTTCGACTATTGTGTTGTTAAGCTTGGAGTGGTAGGACGCAGTAGGAACACGTGCAGAGGAGAACCTGTTATGTTGTCATGGCTTCAGGAATGTCCCAGCTGTGAGGGCGAATGGACTGAAAGAAAAAAAGAACGCACTACAAATTTCAATTTGTATGTCGGGATTTGAACCCACTGTCTCCCGAATATTGATCGCTACGTTCACTGAACTACAAATATCTGTCTGGGAGGGGAAATGTTGACACACTTGGCACCAAATGTAGAAGTCTTTTGTTCTGCAACTGAGCATTTGGACAATCCTGACAGGACCAAGAAGACTTGTTCTTAGGAACAGCTTGACGAAATATGTTGCCATCCCGTGTAGCTGAAGCAATGACCTGATAAAACACGTTCCGTGGAAAACAAGAATGCATCTGGGAGCCGCAGCTGCAGTTGTGACATAGGCTGAATGTATTACTTGTGAAAAAAGACTAACAATGAGTTCTCGAAACTAACACACAATGGCTGAATGTAAGTTGTGGTCCATTTAAGGATGCGAGCTCACATAGGCTCGGTTCTGTGGGAAAGAATGTAATCGTATGAACGTAACAAAAACTGGGGCCATTTTTTAACATAAAGAAAAGAAGTAGTAGCAGAATGACGTAAGAATCCGAGGCCGCGGTTTGTTGAAATATTGTGTCGACTTCTAGGAACCAGTTTTGTAGTCTCTAACGCTTCTGGTAGATGGGGGAAGCATCGAGATACCGCTGAGCCAGTAGAGGCCGAACTCGCTGGCTGAGTCGGGACTGATGGCACGCATCAGTACCGGTAGGGTATAGAGACTGGTAGAATATCACAGTTGGACGCACATTGGACCAATATCTGGTCTAAGTGCATGGGGAAACCCACCCTCTCCAACAACAACAACAATTTCGGTGTGACCTGTGTGTATACCATCTGACGGTTTCCTTCCTGACAACTTCAAATTGGCATTGAATTTAAATTACAACATACCAGAAGTTTCTTAGTGTAGATATGGTTGTCTCTTGTTAAATTCTCCTGTAATGGAGAAGTGTGGAAGATACACGCAACTGGCTCAAGTAGTGCAAATATTATTAGGTTTTTCGCCCTACCAGTTACTGAGAGGAATCATCTGAAGAGGCGCATGCGCCATACGTTCTTCGCAGATGTAGTTTGAAAAGCAACATTTGAAGTTCTAAACTTGCAGTCTAATGTAACTCTCTTCCATGAACACTGGATGACCGTGGCCTGAAATATAATTGCGCAATTGCATTAAGGCTGTAGGTGTCCAAACAAATGCTGTTGTCACAGTGAAACCGAGGTCTCTGCAAACAGAAGTCGAAATACATGAGTGCTTAAAGATATGCGAAAATACCAAAACAATCTCTTATATAAAAAGAAATTTGCATATTCATACGACAGAAAACATGAATTCACAGTATAAAATGTACGAGTGCCAGATTGTGGAATGTTTGGACCATTGTTTCCCTAATAATGTAAAAACCGGGGTTACGGAAGGAAGTTACGTTAAATGTACATATTGTAGCATGTAGACCCGTTGCTGGACAGCGATCGCGGTATAGGGGGATGTACGACGGTCACTGCTGAGTAACGGCTTCGCAAACAAACTTGTTCCCACGGAAATTATTTTAGTAAAACAATGAGCCGTATTTTCTATTCGGTCCGTGCCGAGAATTTGTAGTCAGGACAATTGGAGCAAGTAATCAATGAGTTTATCGAATCTGAGACAGTAAACTACGGTCGTGAGTCTCGCGGAACTCGGGCTCAAGAATGTAATTTGTTCTTGTTAAATTTTTGCAATTAAATAGTATATTGATCTCGTATTATTATTTGTCATGTGTCTCGACCCCAGAAGGATGTCCTGTCTGACCCGTACGCCGTTCATATATTTTATTTTTACCTCACAAAGGCGTGATGTTCGTGAGTATTATTTCTGGAATGTAACTGCGTGTATTCTCACAGAAGCATATCGACGTTTCGGAGGGGCATGCTGCCTCCATCTTCAGGATGATGAGTAAGCTAAGCAAGCAGAGGCAGAAGAGAGAGACGTTTAAAAACCAGACAACCGCACTTCTCATGGCCCACCGCCGCTAGGACCTCAACTCCTGTACAGGATTGTCTCTCCACTAAACACTCTTCTGCCTATCACAGTGGCCGCGCGGTCTGGCATGAACTGTCTTCGCTCAGTCGAAAGCTGGGATCGTGGGTTAGAATCCCTGTCAATGCATGGATGTCAGTCTGCTATGGCACGGCTACCTTCCCTGTATGTACGGGTCTCATTGGTTTACCGAGTAACTCATAGCTTCAATGGCTGGGAGCAGGCGTTCATTACGAAGTTGCAGAAGTCAGAACAAGCAAAGAGCATACACGACTCTGTACACAGGTCTGTGTAACTGCCAGTCACTCTTACATCGTAAATGAAAAGTAAATTATGATTAGTCCAAGGTCAGTATACACGAAACCGCGAGGCAAAATGCCATGGCCAAGCTCGATAGTTCGTTTACTCTCGGACCTGGCACCTTTGATGGATTTGCCATGTCGTGCTCGGGACTGTACTCGAGTGTCGGCCTTCCAACATCACTCGCCATGTTTGTCTCGGTGAAGTGGTTTAGGAGGAAGTCGCACTCATAACCACACATTTACAAATTTATGTGGAGGTAATGCTGACATATGGTGGAAATGTACTTACATAACGCTGTAACTTGCATATCAAGATTTTTATTTTTAAATTCCCAAACTTTTTTTTTCGTTATATGACAGGCTTGTCAGGCAGAACTCCACGTTCCCAGAGATGATTGCAAATTTTACTCTTGTCTGGCATATGGCGCCGTGCAGTCTGGTAGATTATTACCGAAATTTCGGTGGACTATATTTCCTCCGTGTTCAGAGCATAAGGCAGTATGTTCCCCCGGCTTCGGTAAGGATATACCAGACTGCACGGCGTCGAATTCAAGTAGTCTATAATCTCTTTAGCCCGCTTTGACCATCGCTGATCTTGCATCGATTGTGAATGAGGTCACGGACTGTGGTAGGTCTGCGTTTATGCCTTAACGATCCTTGCACTTTCACATATATTAATGACGTCACTTGAGTTTCTGGTTGAGAGACACGGAGAGACGGGCAGGGCAGGTGTCGCGGGCCGGGCGCTGAGAAGCTGCGTGCAGACCGCAACACGGAAGACGTTCCAAGGCACGTTCATGTTTAGGTCGACATATTGCTGGGAACTCGGACGTAGACAGTGAACTTACAAATCTCGAAGCCAAGTATCAAAGGGAGGCCAATAGGTCTCCAACACTGGGATCATGTGTTCGAATTCCATTCAGGGCATGCGTATCTGTGCCACTCTTTCGGGGTTTGTTTTGTACCCTCTGTCCCCTGTCCCCCGTCCCCCGTCCCCATGTCCCCATCTCCTCCTGTCCCCCTGTCCCCTGTCCTAGTTTCACAACTAATTATGAATTGGAACAAGACAGAGGACACAGTCCGCAAGGTCTAACAAGACAATAAATTAAATGCTTACTTTACGTTTAGAAATGCAGCTATGCAGACGCAGGCGTTGTACAATTATAAACTTTACGTACAATGTACCACTTCCATCCTTATTTTAAATATGATTGAAGTGACTAGTTTAGTGTATCGAGCTGTTTCTATGCAACGGCTCAGTAAACATGTTCCCGCTGTAACGGATACTCATGCAACAATTTGGATACTTTTGAAAACGGTGTTCTATACTCGGTCCATGCAAAGGGGTTATAAGTAGGACAGTTAAGCAAGAATATCAGCGTGGAGGCGGGGTCGAAAACCTCCACCGTGATCCTGCGAGTCGTAGGAGGCGACGAAAAGGTAAGTCTCAAACCTGAGACAGTAAAATATGGTCGCCAGTACCAAGGGACTCGGACCTGAGAAAGACTGCTCTGGTAAGGGTCAGCACCATGTACAAAAGAGAGACCCGTCCTCTCGTCAGAGAGGGCGCCCCACAAAAACAAGACCGTAACTGTCAAACAGTAATAAATATCTGATCATGAGCCTCAGATGGGGCTCGACACCAAGACCTGCTGACTGACTGACTTTGATTTTGACTTTGTGACTTCGAAGAGTAAGCAGTTGGAAGGAGCCGCCGTTCAAAAAGCACTTGATCCCGAAAACAGAGGACTAACCATTTTTTTAGAAGCCGTTAAGATGTAACGAATAGTGAAGACACTTTGGACTGAAAAAAATAAAAACTTAGCATGATTTTGTAAAGTGTTGTAGTTATTTGTGGTCGTAAGTCCCGATGTGGCCTGAAACCAAGAACAACTGTGCTGGCGAGGGTCAGCAGGTAATTACTGCTATGTTATTGTTAGTAGTTGAAAGTAGAGGACCAAAAATGGCAGTAATAAGAGGAAATCAGAGGTACCTGTACTTCAGCCAGCTTTACTGTGTAACGTGCATATTCAGTGAAATCGTAATTTCTAGGTGCTCCTGAGGAAAATATCAGTGGCTCGAAGACCCACCTGCGGGTATAGCAGCAAGAGTTGGGGATGTTTTTCTGTTCAGTGTCAACAAACGTACCACTGGTTCAGTGATATTCTTGTTGCCAGTTTAGCGTCCTAGATGCTAGCCTGTACACGGAATACAACAGCGTGATCCGCCTCTACCTTTGGGGGACGTTGTCAATAGCTACATCGTAGGAATGTTAGGTTAATATATGAAAGATGAACTGGAAAAATATGGAAGGAAGGAGTTGTGGCCTGAGCGGTATTTTTCTGGAGGTAATGAGGCAAACCTGGGAAGCTTCGAAATGTGTTGTTGGGAGAAGGATGGAGAAGATCAGTTGAACCGATTATGTGAGAAATGAAGAAGTGTTAATTAGAGTCAGTGAGCAGAGGAATATCCTACACGAAATAAGAAAACGGAAGGCAAATTGGATTGGTCATATCTTACGCAGTAACTGCCTTCTAAAAGAAGTTATTGAAGGAAAGATAGAAGTGACCAGAAGACGAGGAAGAAGACGTAAGAAGATGCTGGATGACCTTGGGGACAGAAGAGGATATTTTCATTTGAAGGAGAAAGCTCTAGATCGCATTAAGTGGAGGAACTGTTTTGGAAGAGACTGTGGACCTGTCGTCTTGACAGATCACAGATGAATGAATGAATGAGGCAAACTATGAACTGTGAGAAGCCTCAGTCGGAATAATCTGTGTTAGGATGGAGAGCTGAGCTTTACCGCAGAGCCAACCCACTCAGCATCGATTTATGACAAATTTTGGAACTGATGGTGGAATTCAGTCGTCATATCTTGATAAATAACGGAATTGTTCTGGACGATTTTCATGAGTAAGAATTATACGTATTCACGATCGAAGCCGTTTTTAGGCTAGAGGTAATTTTCTCACTGTAAATTCGAAGGGGACCCCCCCCCCCACAGTTGATGCCTGTGCGACCACATCGCCATTGTCTCATCTGTAAATACCGGCCTTGTGAATATACAAAAGAAATGAAGGGACCTGAACAAAGCAACGAAATGTACCATGAGATTCATGATCTGTGGTGTGAGGCC
Organism: Cryptotermes secundus; assembly: GCF_002891405.2. Taxonomy (NCBI): domain Eukaryota; kingdom Metazoa; phylum Arthropoda; class Insecta; order Blattodea; family Kalotermitidae; genus Cryptotermes; species Cryptotermes secundus. The sequence continues at coordinate 11,767 of NW_019723313.1, read as the reverse complement.
ACGGTTTCAACAGAAACGGACACATTAATGACCAACTCTTGCGGTGGAAACGCTTGGGGACAAACGGTTCCTCAGTGACTGTCATTAACTCATCATCGCATTTCACGTTCAGATAACCGTACAGATGTATCTTCAGGCGTGACGTATACCGTGTCATCTTAAGGCTCCTCCACATTACTCGTGCTCCCGTGACTCTATGTGCTCGCGAGTAATGTGGACGATATGACAAGTCACGAGACAAATTTTTAATTTAAAAACTATAGCCAATAAATTAAAATACGACTACAGCCTATACACACTACGAGTAAATATACGGATCCTCACGCGCCGAAGCTGGCGAGCAATTGATGTAGTGTGGACGAAGATTTACGAGCACAAGTAAAAACCAGACGAGTCACCCGACGAGCACAAGCATGGCGAGCACGAGCATGAGCACAAGTAATGTGGACGCGCCTTTAGAATACTAATTTTAAATATCCCTAACGAGCAGTCTGGTGTGGTGGCAACCCTGTATCTAGCCGTGTGTCTCTTAGATGCGCGGCCAGGAAACCCGCTGTGCTGTTTTCTTGGTTTTCCTCAGTACTTCCAGGTGAATGTCAAGGTAGAACCCCGATTAAGCCACAATCGCATCCTTCTGAATTTCCACGGTTCATCGATGGCCATCGTCATTTGACGCTATATATTGTAGCTTGTAGAGCCGGTTCTAGGCAACGGCTCGGTAAGCACGTTCCCGCGGCAACGGGTACGCATGAAACAATATAGGTACTCTTGAAACGGTGTTTTCTACTTGGTCCATGCAAATGGATTATAGGGGGGACGGTTATCCCTTACGAAGGCGTGGATCGAATACCTCCACTGTGACCCTGTGAGTCGTAGGAGGCGACGAAAAGGGAAGTCTCGAATCTGAGATAGTGAAATATGGTCACGAGTCCCATGGGACTCTGACCCAAAAATGACTCCGCTCACAACGACCAGTAGCAGTTGTAAACGACAGACCCGTCCTCTCGTCAGAGAGAACGCCCCACATCAACAAACTCGCAACTCTCTGACAGTAATAATAATCTGGTCGTAAGCCCCAGATGGGTGCTTTCTTCCAAGACAGACTGGCCGACTGGCCGATTGGCCGACTGACCGACTGACCGTCGGTCTTAGCATAAGACTCAGACTCAAGACTCAAAAAACAGTTTAGTTGGATGGGAGATGCCCGGAAGCAGAGAAATATCCATTGTTAGAGGCCGTTACCAGGAAACGTCGAGTGAAGACACTGAAGGCTGGAGAAGGCTTAGCGTGTCTGACGGTGATCTGTAAATTATGCAGATAAGCGATTGCGCTGTAATTACTTGTAGTTTCGAGTCGTGAGTATAAATGGTCAATAAATCCAATATCCAAACCAGAAAACCGTCTGTGGTCACTCTAAATGGTCACAATATATTTTATATACTTACAGCGTCGTAACATGACCCAGAAGTACAATAAACTTCGAGGAGGAACGTGATGCCTCCATCTGCAAGGTAGAGGGCGATGAAAGTAGCAACTTCTCAGACTGTATGACGTCACATTGTCACCGCAGTGAAGACCTGAGATCGCAGGAAATTACTGATGTGCTATCGACTAAAGTAATCAATGTCTACATTCGAGTTTTGCAGGGCGAAAAATACCGTACGGGGACTAGAATATGTGTTCCACGGACCCAAGCAGTTATGCAGTTTTCCTTGAATTTGCAGTTTGTAATAATTTAGCACGTAACAGCTTTGTGTTTATATGTTCATCTTTATATATATATATATATATACAATACGATATGCAGCGTGTTAAAAATGGATTACAAACTTTAAGGGTGTACAGTACTCACTTACGTGAGCAGGAAGTCCCAGTGAACGTATGCCCAGAAAACAATGCCCAATGCCTGCTGAGATAAGGGCGAGTGTTGCATTTCACTGGATGCTAAGATAGCACTGCAGAACGCATTACGAGAAGGTCAGTGCGTGTCGTGTATGTTTGCTTACCTTTCCCTTGCACGTGTTGTGACTGTCTCAGTAGACTCCTTGCATGCACTACTTATGCCCTGTGATAGTCACTCGATTTGAAACCCGTGTAGTGGTTTTGTAATAGAATCACATTACTCTGGTCGGGAAATGGCAGACACGAATTGCATGTGTGACCGTGTCAGTGGAAATCCTCGGGGAGAACATCGCTTCTACACAGAATCTTATCCACAGCGCAGAATCGCATCCCACTTCACCAGCGACTGAGCGAATCTGGGTCTTGTGCGCCTTCTCTTAAGGCACAGTGCTGTGTTATATCGTTATCCAGCGAAACGCAACACTCGCCCATATCTCAGCAGACATTGGTTGCTGGACATATGTTGACTGGGACCTACTGCTCATTTAAGTGAGTACTGTATCCCCTTAAAGTCAGTAATCCTTCTTTTAACACCCTGTATAGTTAAGAGACGGTCGCTCGGTCGGTATAGTTCGCTTGCGGACTAAAGCCACGGGGTTTCTTTGTTTTGTTTTTTATATTTAAGAGATTGTAACAGTAAAGAAATTAATGCCATATGAAGAAAACGCATTGTTTCTATGTTGAAGCCGTCAACGGCCCAAGACTCATCCCATCTTGCGTGCACAACTTATCGATAAGTTTATTAATTTATCGCGCTACAGTCTCCCCTGTTTCTGAACTCCATATTTGAGCGTTACGGTTTAGTGCGCTTTATTTCGACATCGTATTTCAGAGTTCTGTATTCGAATCTTGTCTCCGGAACCGGCTGTCCTGACTAAACTTATCTTGGTTCTTCTCAGCCACTCTAGGTAAGTACTGGTATAGTACTTATCTACAATTTGTCATTCATAATTTCGCTACCATCCGAAGTTATGTGGGGGTAACCTAAAAAATTAAAGTTATTTTCGTAACAGGCCGTGGAGGCCCATAGAGTTGAGATACATTGAGGCTCCCACATTTTCTAGACAGTCGGCTCACAGATGGCGGGAAGGTTGTCAACCTTACGCGCCGGCAGCGCTTTACCTACAGGAATATTCCTGGTATTCGCAACCGCGACCTTCCGGCTTGTAACATAGTGCCTCAACCAACTACGCTACCGTGTGTCTAATAAGTTAGACCGATAGTAAATTCACTCGACAATTTTTCATTACAGCCCATCCCTCTCCAGTACAAAATTTATTTGATTGGATTGGATTGATAATCGGATTTATTGGATTCTTTAATGCAGCGCGTGACTACACCTTGCACACGCACTAGTGTCCACGTCGCGTCTTTATTGCCGTTGCCTGGTAGCGTTTCCAACAGTGGACGTTCCACTTCCTCTGGAATCCCGAACGGTCCCAGGCCTCATATACCAGCTTCTTACAGCTTTACTGAACCCCAGCGGTTCTCTCACTAAGTCTAAGTCTCCAACCAACTCACCAACTGAAACATCTAACTGGCCTCACCTGAAACATTTCAGCACGGACCACAAAGAAAACACCTTTACCCTGTTTCTGTTTACGGGTCGCTGCTTAGAAACAGCCGTTGTATAGTTACTTATTTCGCGGTCGTTGCCTAGCAGCAGTGGGTCTAAATGCTACTATATGTTAAGTACTTTCAGAGATGAAAAGTAAGTAAAATGAAATGTGGACGTACAGACAGACACGAGTTATATCTCCCATTAAATTTTGCGTTTATCGTATTCTCTTCGCATAAGACATATAGAAAAGTGAGTTTTTGGGCGTTTATGGAGTGTTTGATAAGTAAGAAAAGTCTGAGTATAGTTGGTAGGATGGCAACACTGCCGCGCGAGGTAAGCAGAAAAATGCGAAGCGATTGCAGGGAACAGACGAGTGTAAGTACATACTTAACTGGACTTGCCACTACATACGCGCACCTGTGGTCGACTTAGTGGCTGCTGAGGGGGAGAGGGGGGAGGGGAGGAGGTCAAAGAATGAAAGTTGTACTTGGGAATATCAAGCTAACTTCCCGGCACTGAGCTGGCAAAAGCATTTGAGACGGCTTTCATTTCAGGAAATTAATTAAGTGGATCAGAGTTGTATCTATACAGGAAACCTTTTACAATTTATACTTGATGTATAATTACTTGAACTTCCTGAGAGATGTTGATCAGATATAACTGTCGTATAAATTACGGAATGAAGACATAAGAAAGAGGTTCAGTAACTTCAGCTTCCTTCTCCGCTCATGTCCATTCTGGGCTCAGAAATTGAGTTGGGGTTTCCACTTCCCTCTCTATAGTTACAGATGCAGCGTGTCATCCGTTTCGCACCAGTTGCAACGAGTTCACGAAAATGCCGGTGGAGGTGCCACTTACCGGCTTCCATGTACGCTGACCGCAGAATCTGATAACAGATGGTTGAAATTTATAGCATGCATGATCAGTAAAATTCTGGTTTGTAAAAGTCCCTAAAGAGCTGTAATATGTGTGTCACAGTGAACTGAGTATAATGTGGCCAAGCATGAGGTTGAAAACCGCAACGATTTCCTGTTAACATTTAAACGGACTTTACTGTACTTAACGATTAGACTCTATGTTCTATTTCGGGAAGTGCTCAGTTCAAGTCTCTGCCGTGACGCTTCGTTCCAAATCATCTATCATGCTACCAGTTGACGCTGTATAACCAGCAGCGTGCAATTAATAAGACAGCCTATACAATTTTTTTGTAAATTACTCCATGGCCTGTTAATCTAAGAATGTGAATGTATCCCATTTTCAAGGCCCATTTACATTTTGGGAGAGTTGTCACGTGGCATCCGTAGAATCTAATGGGATGTCATTCGTGCTACATGATTATCCAACTCGTACACTCTAAAGTTAGTTAGTTAGTTATTGGAGAGGGTGGGTTTCCCCGTGCATTTAGACCAGTATTGGCCATTGTGCTTCCCTCTATAATATTCTACCAGTCTCTATACCCTACCGATACTGGTGCGTACCATCAGTCCCGACCGAGCCAGCGAGTTCGGCCTCTACTGGCTTAGCGGTATCTATAATGGTTCCCCCATCTATCAGAGGCGTTAGAGACTACTGTTGGGCGGGAAATGTCCTAGAATTTGGCTCAGTGACCTCCTTTGGAGACATGAGGTTCTTTTACGTGCCGTAAAGCTACGACATGGGACCCACGGCTTAAAGTCCCTCCCGGAGGACTTGTTCCCTGAATTTTTCCGCCCTTAAAAATTCGACGACCTCCGCCGGGTTTGAACCCGCGTACTACGAGTCATGAGGTGGTGGGAACGTTACCTCTAGACTACGGAGGCCGCTTCACTCTAAAGTTACTTGGATACAGCATTGATGCCTTCTGTGTAGGCTTCTCGCGTGGATCATTTTCGATTTCCCCATTTATGAGGCATTCATTTGGGGTTTTCTAAATGTTTGTACTGTTTCTGCGGTATCTGCGACCCACTTAGCGTCACTTCTCTCTGTCGGGATTCGGGTCTCACTCCTGCCCGAATGTTGAGACGTCCTAAATGCGAATCCGAAACGATAGATCGGCTGGTCCCGAGTGGAAGTTCCTTCGTTCCTCGTAAGCCCTTCGTGACAAATCTCAGGTTACATTCTTTTCTTGTGGTTTATTTTATAAAGTTCCTAATACGTCTACGGCCGAGGGGTCTCCAAGTCATCCAGATCGATTCTAGGGTCCACCGAGCCTCATATCTAAGGAGGAACCAGGGATTTTTCCCCGCGGGTAAAGCGACCGGCGCATTAAGCTGGCCATTCACCAACTTCGATCGAGGATAAGGATACACGGATCTATAAATCCTTTCACCCATACTTCTTCATTACCGATCGCAGTGGCCGCGCGGTCTAAGGCATGAAATGTCCTCGCCCACAAAACACTGGGATCGTGGGTTCGAATCCCACTTGAGTCATGGATGTCTGTGTGCTTTTGTTCTGTGTTTTTATAGTGTTCTGTGTGCAGGTAGCGACCTTGCGACGGACCGATCCCCCGTCCAAGGAGTCCTACCGAGTGTATAAAACATCAAGAAACTGAAAAACGGCCAAGGCCCAACAAAGGGCTGTAGAACCATAGATAGGTACATCTTCATGGCGTAATGCTTAGTTAATTAAGCACTGGGACAGTTTTATATTTTATATCCAGACTACTAGCACCGAATTATGATATGATGGACGAATAATGAACGGAAAAGGATACAGAAGGAAGCGGTCTACTATCGTCGCATTTGCCTCGAAGTCCTGAAGTAAACTTTAATGAAACTCAGTCAGGATGACAGGTGTCCCGACCGAAATTCGAACCCGAATGCAAGTATAGAGCTCTGCTCTGTACGAAAGTGCAAATATGGCCTCCCGAACATGCAGTCAGCCGACAGAGGGCAGCAACAGTCTCTGTTCAGGTGCTGCATGTGTCGCTAGCCTCGTCTAGCTCCACGGAAGGGAACTTTGCCAGCCGCAAGCGGCCTCACAATTAGTGCGGAATTCGTGGCTGAATTGTCGGAATTTCTTCACGTTCCGGTTCATGATTTTAATCGGAACTTGCGACTTGGAAATTCCGCACACGTGTGTGTACATTAAATCAGATAATCCGGTTTATTGGGATTACGACCGGAATATATTGCCAGACTGAACTCGGTGTTGCACGAGTTCATCTCATCGGTTAGCTACTAACAAACAACACTGTTTGTATATTTTAATCTACTTCTTTGGATGAAGCTCGTTCTTAATGTTGCTATGAAACACAACGTTCATATTTCACTGAAGAGATGCTCTCCAGAAATTGGAGGCTTAACACGAGGTATTTTTTTTAATATAAATTTACCATTAGCCTGTCACAATGGACATGCCGTCTAAGGTACGAAACATAAGAATCATGGGTTCGAATTCTACTCGAGGCATCGGTGTCTGTTTTCTTTTTCCTCTGTTTTGCAGTGTACGACGGACCGACCCCCCGTCTAAGAAGCCCTGCCGGCTGTTTGTAGGATTCATAATTTCAGAATGAATTCTGAACGGGAACAAGCCCTGCAGCCTAATCCGTCAGGGCGGAAAAAATAATTTACCACTAGGCCCATTTAACTTCCCATCCGTCAATTATCCCATTTGTCTGTCCATCTATCCTTAATACATGATACATTCAACCGTACACAGATCAGTATCTTCATCCGACAATCAATCAATCATCAATAAATCAATCAATCCTTACATTGCCATGAAGCCCGCGTCAGCTTCAACTGACTGAAAGGGAAGTAAGGCGATCACAGCGGCCGCGCGGCCACAGAACGGCAGAAAATTATTGGAAGATGTTCGTACCTCACGCGAGATTCGAATCCGCAAATCCTCTACTCAGGTGCACTTTACGCAGTACGGCCCTGTACTGCAGTACTGTACTTCTCCGTCATTTTGTTCCGAGATTCTCATTAGCCTATTTTCCTTCCCTAAGGAAGAACTGGAGGCTAATGAGTCAACCAGGACCTTGCTATGCGTGTGAATGTTTCACTGCCCTTTTGGTTTTGAACCGGGGTTTCACGGGTGGTTTGAGCGCTATGCCACTGGAGGTCACTGCTCCTTTTTTAATGCCATATTTCCTACAATCGGCAATAGCAACATGGCGGACATAGGAACTTGTAAGTTGAGAACGGCATTAGCACTGCTGAAAGGACAGTGAATTATACAGGATGTCCCAGGAGGAAAGGTCATAGTATCGGTCATTCTAAGCAAAAAAAAAAATATATGTACATGTGTCATGTTCCGAACGGTTTCCGAGATAGAGCTATTTCACTGTACAGTACACTGTACACTGCA
>NW_019723313.1:0-3042 GCF_002891405.2 Cryptotermes secundus | reverse complement strand
TAAGGAGTTTGTTGTTTTTCGTCCTACCTTGTTGTCGTCCCATGTTTGTTCGTAGCGTGCTGTGTTGTTTTTACTGTACTAGTATGTACTGTGTCGCGCAATTTATACTTCCTGAGTCTGTGACGCTAGTGTGGGTGTGTTCTGATGTTGTATTATGAGGTCGAACATGTTACGTTGGATATTACTTTCCTTTGTGTGTTTTGTTCTTCTATTAATTTATTGAGCTTATTAAAATGATATATACGGAAATCTTTTATATTCATGATGCCTCCTTTTATGGCTTTCTCAATCAATTCCGATGATGGTCTATAGGGACCGAAACATGTTAGGGTGCTAAGAAGTGAAGTAGTGAAAGCTTCAACAGTCACACTGGACGGAATTGCTGTATCATTTGTAATATTGTTAGTGTGACGGACCAGAATGAAACAAATCGAATATATACTTTTTGCTTAGAATGACCGATACTATGACCTTCCAGAATATTGGCCTTTCCTCCTGGGACATTCTGTATACGGCAATAAATCTTGGAAGAATGTGCAAGTTTTGTTAGGAGTGTTTTCATTTTTTTTTAGTGTTTAAAGGATTAAAATGTCAGATGCATGAAATATATAAGTACTTTTCAGTTTGATGGCTAAAACTAATGAGCATTGGCATGCGAACTCTGTACGCAGACCAAATTATATATGGCACGTTCTTTATGCGTCACCAGATGCAAACGGTGAAAACTGTTCAAAACTTGAAGCCATGTCCAGCAAGTGTAACGCAAACAAAACGTGCTTAAATGACGCGTTTTCTTCCGAGAAATAAAACAATGCTAACACTTCTGTTAATTCCACGACTGGCCGCCTCCGTGGTCTAGTGGTCGGAGTTCCTGGCTACAGATTCAGAGGTCCCGGGTTAGATTCCCGGCCTCTAAGATTTCTTGGGAAGTAGTGGGTCTGGAACGGGGTCCACTCAGCCTCGTGAGGACAAATGAGAAGCTATTTCAAGGAAATAGCGGCTAGAAAACCGGGAATAACTGCCGCGGGGATCCGTTGCGCTGACCACGTGACACCCTCTATCCGCTGAGGTTGCCACTACGCCGACAAGCGGCGGTCGGTATAGTTCGCTTGCGGACTACAGGTCACGGAGTTTGTTTTTTGTTAATACCATGACTAATACAGATAGAATAATGCGTAATATCCCAACTCGACAAAATTTGTAGGTCTGATCATCTGTGAATGGATCCGGCATAAAAGCCGGCGGTTAAATTAAATTTTGGTTTGGATTATAGCTTTATAAGCTCCTTTATTCAAACGAGACACTAACCGCACAACAGTGCAGTAGGGCAGGAAGTCTACAGTAGAAATCAGGCCTGTGGGTTCTGCTCGGAACTCCCCACGATACGTTATGAAGAGTCGTGGATTCTGTCGCGCCTGTTTGGCTGCTGAGCAGACACTGCAAATATTTTCTCTTCAACATCACTCTCAGGAATCCTATTAGATCCACGTAGGCTGTTTGCCTCGGGACGTGAAATTGATAGTCTACGCATTCAACCCTCGCTAATCCGGTTACAGTTAATACGGATGTCTCATAATCCTCTACGAAATATGGAAAAATGGAAGACCGCTGTTCACAGTTGGGTAAAAAAAAAGTAAAGGTATCCCTGTAACAGTCCATGGAGGCCCATAAGGTTGTGAGATGTTGAGGTTCCCACATATTCTAGACAGTCAACTCACAGATGGCAGCAAGATTGTCAGCCTCAACCAACTACGCTACCGCGTGCCCCTGTTTACAGTTGGGCCACTTGTCTGTTCAGACAAAATTTGACAAGTTTCCAGAAACCTGCATTGTTACGTTCAGGAAGAAGTACAACTTCTGGGTCTTCAATCGATGAAAAATATAGCGTCTTTTTATAGTTTTTAAATGGCAGTTCTACAGTGACATTTTAATTTATTTTTTTATCAGCACTAGCCTACATCATTAAATTTCCCATTTGTATGTGTTTTAAGTTTATCTCTTAGGGCTACAGCTTGCTTCCTGTTCGCCATCATGACACCAGATATTCAGAAAGTTAAGTGCTTTAAAAATATCGGAAATATTTTAAGTGCCGACAGTGTGGACAGAGGACAGTCGGATTATATAACGCAGTCTTAAAAAATAAAAACAAAACTCCATGGTTTTAGTCTGCAGTCGAACTATACCGACCGAGCGACCGCCGCTTGTCGGCGAAGTTTAGCGGATAGAGAGAGTCGCGTGGTCAGCGCAACGGATCCCCACTGCCATTAATCTCGGTTTTCTAGACCGGAGCCGCTACTTTTCCATTCAAGTAGGTCCCCAATTATCCTCGCGAGGTTGAGTGGACCCCGTTCCAGGCGCACTAACTCTCAGCAAATCTGGTAGCTTCTGGAATCGAACCCAGACCTCTGGATCTGTAGCCAGGAACACCGACCACTAGACCACAGAGGCGGTCCACATGCTTAACCTCGGCAGTAAATAGAGGTGAGACTATGATATGATGCAGGGTGGGTCAGTTTTTGTACCGCATGCTGGATCATCTATACAAGGGAATGTTCAGAGTGACACAACGCCATGTTAGATATTTACAACTGAAATTGTCAATATGGCAAATTCATGAGACGAACAGCCGGAGCTGCCGGAAGTGCCTCTTCTGCGTCCTGACGTTGTTCCCATTCCACTGAACCGCACACTAGTTCAGGAACCTGCCCAGATCAATCTAGACAAGACAGGAGGAGACGGAAATATACACGGCCTAGCTTCTCTTGAGAAAGCTACGATGTGCCTCGGGTCACGAGTCGGAGTAGCGGGTGCCTTCACAAACGCTTCTTGCTTGCTGCAAAAGTGGTATACAGAGTTTTCTGGGACGTGACAGCATGTAGTCCTGTGTAAGTTCAGCGACGTGTCGGAGGAATGTATTGCCTCCATCTTCAGGGTCGCAGAAGAAAGAAGCAGTCGCCAATGAACAAAAAATCCATTCTGGTTATACAAATGCATAAACAAAAGCTGAATTATCTTCAGCCGTTTAAACATCAGTGATATTTG
>NW_019723312.1:1391342-1415860 GCF_002891405.2 Cryptotermes secundus | reverse complement strand
GACGAACTGCAGTATTATGTTCAAAAGCAGGTACAACTTCTGGGTTGTAACCGTACATCTCTCGCCAAAATTATTTAATTAAGGGTACGTACAACTAATGCATTGTTTAATACCATGAGAAACACTCCTCTGGCGAGATACCATCCCGGGACCGTCTAGTTGTAATTCAGCTACTGTCCTCCTTAGGCTTAAGGTTTCACTATAGTACCTAACGTTGCCATTTTGCTCCTGATATCATAAACCCCTAAACTGACCTTGCACGAGACCGGCCAGGAGGGTCTTGGGTTCCCTGCTAGTATGCCTTGAAGACCTAAAAAAGTTTATGGGCTTCTCGAAACATACGAATGTAGGTCAGATGCCGGGCTTGACCCTTGGCTTTCTCTTTTTATGTTTCTATTCTTTCGTTTTTTAGGCCAACTGGGGTACTGGTAAAGAGAGGGAAGTCAGTTATAGGGAGCCGAGGAGGACAGTTGTGGAAAGATAGACGGAGAAGAGAGAAGTGTTTTACAGTAGTGGTAGTGGGTCAGCAGACGGAGCGGCTAGCTTGGAGAATAATGTACGATGGGGTACCCAAAAGAAACCGAACTAATTTTTCTGTGGGCAGAGCTTTTGTAGTACCGCGTTTTGCCACTATGAGCGCATAGAGCTAACATTCCTGAGTCGATAAGCCGACTACCGTTGCTTCAGAAGGTAAGGACTAGTTTCGGCAGAGTTTATAGTGACAACTGTTTTGTGTGATGGTCGTTTTTGCAATGGCTGATTTTCGTAAACAGCGTGTGGCAGTGAAATTCTGCTTTTTGCTCTGGAAAAGTGGAACGGAAACTCTTGAAAAGGTTAAAAACGGCGTACAAGGAGGCTGCTATGGGGAAAACTCAAGTGTTGGAGTGGTTTTCCCATTTCAAAAATGGTGAAATGTCAATTGATGACAAACCTCATTCTGGTCGTCCTTCCACGGCCCAAACACATGAAAATGTTGAAAAAATTCATGAAATCATCAAGGAAGATCGATGACAGACCACTGAAGAAATTGTGGAGCTGTCAGGAGTGACTTGGAGCTCAGTTCAGCGAATTTTGACAGGAGATTTGGGAATGAAAAGGGTGGCTGCGAAATTCGTGCCACGACTGCTGACTGCTGAACAAAAACAAGGTCGCGTGGAAGCATGCTGTGCTTTGAAAGAAGAGTCCCGAATTGATCAAAACTTTTTTTAAAAAATTATCACCGGTGACGAAACCTGGTGCTATGCTTACAATCCTGAATCAAAGCAACAATCAAGCCAGTGGAAGACTTCAAGTTCGCCTCGCCCCAAGAAAGCTCGTCAGGTGAAATAAAACATGACAACAACGCTGATTTGTTTTTTCGATGTGAGAGGAGTTTTCCATTCAGAGTTTTTTAAGCAGGGTCAGACAGTTAACCAGGCTTTCTACTTGGAAGTTTTGAAAAGATTGCGCAACAGTTTGCGGCGGAAGCGGCCAGATTTGTGGCAGTCGGGTGACTGGTTTTTCCATCATGACAATGCCCCTGCTCACACAGCCCTGTCTGTACGACAATTCTTGACCAAAAATTGTATGACCCCTGTTCCTCCCCGGACCTTGCCCTGTGCGACTTTTTTTGTTTCCTCGAATGAACAGAGACATGAAAGGAAAGCATTTTGCTGATGTTGCTGAGGTGAAGGAAAAAACGACAGAGGCGCTGTCAAGCATCTCAAAAGATGAATTTAGACAATGTTTTGAAAAATGGAATAAGAGACTAGACAAGTGTATTAGTGTAAGTGGAGAGTACTTTGAAGGGGATTGAAGGTTTGTGCTTAAAATTTGAATAAGTTAAAAAAAAATTAGTTCGGTTTCTTTTGAGTACCCCCTCGTACATTTTGATGATTAATGAAACTTTAAATTAAAACTGCAATCCACGGTGTGCTCTGGAGCGCCTGGATTCATAAACCTCAAAGTGTGTTCCACTCCCATCTCCGAAGCACCTGTATCCCTGAGATAAAGAACTCAAGCTTGGGCGAAAGTCGTGGCAGCTGTAAGTCGGTGGACGGTTACAGGGTATACCATTTATGAATACATGTAGTGTCTTTGTATATTTTTTAAATAAAGCCTATAAAGTGATACTTTGTTATTTATTTTCATCAGCAATACTTACATCGTTACATTTCCTACCTTTTGCTACACTAGTCCAGATTATCACTTAACCAGATGACCTCTCTGCCCAATTAATCGAGATTAGCAAGAGTTTATTGTATCTGTCTTCCTCTAGCATCCTCTGTGTACTTTCCAACTTCAGACAATACAGCGAGCTGCAGCTCTTGCCATGATACACACGTCCCTCTGTACATCATATGCACGATGCACTATTCTTCCTAGGTGTGAAGTCAACATGGCGCACAGTGGTGCGACGGACAACTCGCAGCATCAAGAACAGCACTTTACATTGTCGTCTGCTCAGCGCCAGCCTCAAGGGTACATAATGATACATTACAGTCTTGTCTACTTGGATTCACAAACAGTATGTGATATGTGCAATATAAGTCATAACATGAAAACATTTCACATAAGTACAATACCCTTCTTGAAGAGCTAAGGGGAACCTCCATTTCAAATTCCTGTCGGAAAAACCTAAAATCTTCAAACATTAAATGAGGCTTCCACTACAGTCACTCAAAAATATATCCCATCCTCTATGGAACATGCTGGTTCATTACTGTGTTCAAAGAAACCTGCTACTCGTCCCTGTCAGTAATTTTAGCTGACACACTATGACCTTATTTCTTTAAGACCTATCCCAGGAGTATCTTACCATCTACACCCAGGTCTCCCAGATAGTGTCTTCCTTTCAGGTCTTGTGACCTAACTAATGTCCACACTTCTCAGCAAACCCTTACATGCTAAGTGCCCAGATCATCTCGTCCTCGAGTCAGTAAACCTGATAAAACGATACTGTTAAAGGTACAAATTATGGAAGTCCTCATTCTGCAGTTCAGTGCATTACCCACTGAATCTCAACATTAAAATCAGCGTTTTCAATTCTGTGTTTCTCAACACAGTCAAAATCACAACCAACACCACACGCACCTTCCCTGTAGGAACTCTTCACAGCTGCGACAGGACTCGAAGGGATGCGCCATTCTCAGCTGAAAGCTGATGAGCTCCGTTACACTGATGTGGACAGTAACGTGGAACTACTTTCATTCTTGTGGTACATTTATAACGTGACTCTTGTGTCACCTGGGCTGGAAATTTCTTCGTCCAAGTCTCGCCAGCACCTCAAACAAACAGTACAATCTCCCTACTAGTGTACGCACTGATAGCAGCACAAAGCAACACAACTCTCACAATGTGCTGAACAGTAAGTATGCAAACACTTTAAGTTTCAAATTCCCAAACAGCTTACCTGACGATTAGTTGCCGACATTCCGTGCACGTCTAGTGGAGGCAACTGGGGATCTCCCTGGCGATCTTTCCCTGATGCGAAGTAAAGCGTGTCCATGAGGGGGGCGTGAGGTAGGACCTTCATGGATGCGGTGAGCTGGGTCCCGCATCCTCCATCACTCAGAACAGCAACTTCTTCAGTGATGCCACTCCAGCACTGTTCATATGGGCTATGTACACAGCACTCCCTGCACTGGGAACCCAACATGGAGTACAGTATACATCAGTGTGCAAACTGAAGATGGTCTTTCACTTAGCATGGTATAGGAAAACACTAATAGCTCAGTCTACAGGCCGGACAGCTGAAGACCCAATTCCTGGCAGAAGTAAGTGATCTTCCTCTACCTCAGAGCATACAGGCCAGCTCTGGTGCTCTACTGAGACAGTGACTATAAGGCGTATAGTCTTCTGGCTTGTAATGCTATGTGGTTTGGAGAACGTTTCAGAGGGACACAGGTAAAAAATGTAAAAGCCGGCTATGTAACAGGCCGTAGAGGCCCAGAGCGATTTTGAGATGTCCAGGCTCCCACATTTTCTAAAACAACTAGATCACAGATGGCGGTGAGGTCAGCCTTACATGCCAGCTGCCCTTTACCCCCAGGAAGATTCCTGGTACTCATTTCTGTTTGAGGCTGACTTGACACCAGGGCCATAGTGTGGCTGGAAGGATTAAGTCAACTGAAAAATCCAATGACCTTATTGCGACCTGTGACCTTATGGCTTGCAGCATAGTGCCTCAACCAACAACACTACTGCATGCCCCTTCAGAGTGACATATGACCACAATTTTCAGGTCTGTAGAAAAAGCTAAGCACAAAATTTGCTGTCTGCTTCTCCTGGTTTCTTGCTTAGCTGACTCTTCAACGTAATATCTTCTATATGAGACAAACTCCGTCTTAAGTGCAACAATATAATTTAAGTTTGAATTGAACTGAATTTGAATTGAAGTTTTAAAAAGTGCCAATTTTGGAAATCAAATTGACGTGTGTAGGTTAACAAAGATTTTATACATACATACATTTGGAAAGACTGGTGTTTTAAACTTTAAACTATGGGCACTGTAGCAGCTACGTAAGAATATACACATGATGATGGTCATTTAGGGTGCGAAACATGTAGTGTAGAGGAAGGAAAGAAGAAAGAACTACAATTAAATTGGTGCACTTAAGACAGAATTTGTCTCATATATTGTGTGAGTGAAACAGGATGCTTAAATATAATATTGTAATATCTTCCTCTGAAATACTGTGCCCTTCTAACCCTTACAGAGACAGGATTCTACTATTCCTACACATACAGCTTCTGGCATAACAAATACCTGTATTATGAAGCATTTTTCCGGCATTCAAGGAAGAATCTTTGAGATTGTCCATCTTCAGCCTGAAGTTCATGAACTCCTTGAAGGTGAGGGTGACACTACTTCCATTCTCACTGCTCCACAATAAAAGAACAGTGGGCACCAACCAGTGAATACCAACGTCTCTTAGGAACTGTTAACAAAGAAAGAGGCCAGAAGATTTAAATTAGGAGCCTCATACTGCTAGTGGGCTTTCAGCTGAGATGGAAACTTGCTGCTTGCAAGTGCAGGGTAACAAGTTTCCCCGGTCCCAACACAAACTTATAACATTCTATAAAAACTGTTAAAACACTGCCCCTTCTGTCTTTAAGCATGACTCAAGGATCGTAGCAAATTCTTCAGTTCTCAAGTGAATAGTTTCTCCATGTCCGTGCATAAACGCAAATACTTTTACACTGTGTAATGGCACTTGCACATTCTGCGGTAACCAGCTGCAAAAACTGAATGCGTCCTGCATAACCTTAAGTTCAAGCAAAATGTAATCAGTCTTGTGGCTGTGGGTGCAGATCCCAGATCTTATGCCGATATATTTTCCGACCCCACTGCTCAAACAGATTTTATCGCTTTTTAATTTTTAAGTCGTTGCAAGCCGTAAAATAACCTCCCACACTCTTTCACATCACACACACCTCACAAACAAAATGGCTAACTTAAGCACCTTCATTCTCTGGCCGACACTAGCGCTGTGGAGTATCCATCTGAGTGTCTTTGACATTATTCGCGCTGTACTTGAAATACGCATTTAATCAGTACAGTTTTCCCCCACACTCATAATGCTGTCACGATAGGTCTACTTTACATTTATGGAAATTCAAAGAACTTTCCTCAGAGATTTAAGACCATGAAGCAGTTTAGTTATTAAATATTACGTTCATAAATACACTTCCTGTCGGCCACAATCGTCATGATAGCCGAGAGGTCTAAGGCATGCACTGTCTTCGCTCGCTCGGAAGCTGGGATCGTTGGTTCGAATCCCACTCAGGGCTTGGATGTTCGGTTGCGCTTTTGTTTGTGTACAGGTAGAGGCCTTGCGACGAGCTGATCACCCGCCCAAGGAGTCCTACCGAATGGGTAAGATTTAGAAAAATCGAAGTGAAGGGATAAGTTCATTGAGGTAGGCCTAGGGCCACTGGGCCTGTAGTGCCAGGAAAAGAATGCAGTTCATACGTAACAAAAAACATTATTCATGTTCATTACAGAGACATATCAGCTGATTACTCTTCATGTTATTTCACGACGCTTCCAGTATCTACAAAACTATGCATGTATACCCGTAACCTGGCAACGACAGCGAAATAAGCTGCTGCTAGGTATTCGCTTCGTAAAGAGAAGCCGTTGCTAGGTAATTGCTCTGTAAACACAGGGCGTTGCTAGATAATCGCTCTGTAAATAAAAGTTGTTGCTAGGTTTCTTGCCACTTAAGACGCCGTTCGGATTGTTAAGTGGTTTAGTTAACCACCTACAACGCTCCAAAGGTGTTACGTCACCGCTGGGTAACGTCAACGCTCCGATGCCGCCACGTCAGCGCTCAGACGCCACGTCACAGTACATTACGTCACCAGGCGACACGCGGCCAGGCTCAGGCTATAAAAAGAAGCAGCTAGCTTGATTCTTCAGTTTGACTTCGACAGTGAGATATACTAGTGACAGTGTGCCATTGCTAAGGAACGACTAGTAAAAACTCGGCGCTTGCAGTGTAATTTACGGAGTGTGTAGAATAGTGAACGTGAAATAGCTACACCAGGTCTTCGTTGGATTTAGCGGTCTGAACGAAACCCGTGTTAGACGTACTAAATAGTATTTCGTACTCTTGTAAGAAGAAGCCACGAAAATGTGGAAAATATCAGCCGTGATTATAGCATGCGTATCTTTTTTGGTACTTCCCCAAGGAGGAATATACCCTAAAACCCCAGGATTGGAACTACCTACTGCACCTGGACCGTTCTCGGCACTTGGACCCATCGCAGCACCTGGACCATTACCAGTACCAGAAACTATCGCAGCACCTGGACCCATCCCAACACCTGAAGCGATCCCAGCACCTGAACCAATACCAGTACCAGTACCAGAAACTATAGCAGCACCTGGACCCATCCCAACCCCTGAAACTGCCTTGCAGCCATTCCAAGACTCAGAAAGAATTGTAGCTGGAACCTGCGCTAGAACAAAGAAAGCAGAGTATGCAGTGTCCCGGGCATTTCAACGGAGAACATCACAAGAACGCGAGTATTTCTGGATGCTACTTGGTGGTCCCCTGTTCCTCAGCCTGATCACACTTACTGCGTGTGTGACTGTGTGGTGCCACCTTCGGCGAGTTTCGTACAGGGAACATGAGAGAACACAGAAACCGGCACAGTCCAAGATGTCAGTACACCAGTGGGAATGTGTACAGCTAGAGATGAGAGACGTGCTGGCGAAAGTGCAAAAATCGGTAGAACTACGTGCACAGGTCCAGAAGGAGCTTCACACATCCTCTCTTATGGTGAAGGAAAGAGACGAAAAACTTGTTCAATTAAGGAATGAGTTGGATAAAATTACCATGATTGTGAAGGCTCAAGGAGAATGTTGCAATCAGTTAGTCAGTGATTCCACCAGGACAGCCGAGATGGAGGAGGAAGAACAACCTCCCCACATTCAGGAACCAGCAATGTCAGTAGACAATTCCGTTAAAAGTAGAGGAAGAAGACGACGACCACCACGACGACTACGACGAAAATGATGGCCACTTTAAGGACCAATTGAATTAGTCAGTCAGTGCAGTGCAGTCAGTTGGTGAGTGAGTGAATTAGTTAGAGGACTGCTACCGTTCAGTTATTGTGACCGTTGTGACCTTTTGCTGTGTGAAGCTGGTAGCTGAGGCCGTGGACCGATTGGGAACAAAGAGGACTGGGAACGTCCACCGTTTGTTTAAGAACACAGCGCGCCTCGACAACAACAGACGACACTGAAGGATCCTATTCTCCAAACAACAGAACCACAAGGTGGCAGAGGCTTGGCTTCCTTCAAAGAGAATAAATAAAAAGGACACAAACCATTTTGGTATAAACACGTTAAGAAAATCTTCTTAAACATATTAATTGTAATTTATAAATATTTGAACATATTATTATTATTATTTGTTAAAAACATTAGATTTTGTACTCATTGTATCATAACATTTTATGTTCATAATAATATTCAGAAAATATACTGTAACAGTGGTTTCTGATTTTACTGATATCCTTCTAGCACTAGCCACTCAGTTCGGCAACCAGATTAAACCCGTCTAAATGAAGCTAGCAGTTGGAAGCAGTAGGTTCCTTCGAAATGCTGGTTCCTATCTAGGAAATTACACGGCGTCACATTCCAAAAAACCGTAATCTGAAGCTGATCTATGATTAGTACAATCTTCTGGAATTTAGCGCTGTGTAGTTCGGTTTAAGCCTGTCGACGTTTCGGAGGAACGTGCTGCTTCAGTTCTTTACGTTGATGAGTAAGTGAAACAATGGATCTTTATGAAGCCAGTCCGCGATATCTGATTGCACTCAGTATCACTGAACATTATTGACAAGTGTGCATCTGGAGCGATTTCAGATTCAAGTAACTCGACATGTTTTTTAACATGGAACGAGAATATGAAAGTGAGGCCAGTAACCATTTTACCGTACGGCTGCGCCATAGCTCAAGCGGTTAGTAGCTGGCTTGCCACCGCAACGGCCCGGGTTCGATCGCGGGTCTGGTCACGTGAGATTTGTGGTGGACAAAGAGGCGCTGGGGCAGGTTATCGCTGAGTACTTCGGTTTCCCCTGCTAATCTTCATTCCACCAACTGCTCCAGAATCAGCCTCCCCTATCTTCTTGGCCTGATACAATAGGCCAGAAGTGGCAGCAGTACGAGGGACTTAGTCGCACCCTACTAGCTATAAAAAGAAGGGGAAAAACATTTTACCGTAGTGCGTCACCACTACTTCATGTCTTGAGTTCGATACCCACCCCTAACGCTGGTGATACTGACCACTGAAGAGATGCATTTTACTTTGTACAACACCACATACGGGGGCATGCGGTAGAGCAGTTGGTTGAGGCAGTATGCTACAAGCTTGTGGGTCACAGTTTCGATTCCCGATGTCACTGGATTTTTCAACTGACCTAATACTTCCAGCCGCACTATGGCCCTGAGGTTGACTCAGCCTCTAACAGAAATGAGTGCAAGAAATCTTCGTGGGGTTTAAAGTCTGCGGACACATAAGGCTGACAATCTCAACGCCATGCAAATTATTATTTTGCTTTAATGCTTCAAGATTCATGAAACCAGTTTCAGCTGGTGCTGAGTGAGCGTTACTATAAAATTCAAAGACACTGTACAGACAATAACCTGTTCTGAAATAAGATCTCAATAGATGTTAATGTCACCTTTGTGAATAAATTAATTACCACTCAAAAGAGTATTCTACTTGTGATATAATCATAAAATCCATTTTGTAATTCACCAAATCATTTACAATTTTCAAGCAACATACCATTCCTGACAAGTCGTCTCTTTTCAAGAAGTTTCAGAAACCTTTTGTTAAATTACAGGGTCTCAGTCCCTCAGACCCCACACAGAGACCTATCAACTGGCAAGGAGGGGGGGGTTCAAGTATGTCACCCCACCACAGATTCCTCAAGAGGAAACAAAANAGAGAGAGGATGGCACCGTTCCAAGGGTTAATGGTGTTAAATGCTAGCACAGTTGATCTTTCATCGCCATCCCAGTGACATTAAGAAAGCCACTGAGTCCTTTTACATAACGATATTACATTTTCAGCAAATACAGGGTGTATCGATTTGGTGGCTGTAAAAAGTGTGGTTTGTTTTGTCTCACTTATTCCTTTCTTCTAGGCGCTTGTAACAGCAAACAGCGGTAATTATACTATGCACCACCCAATTTAACATTAATATCTTATGGTTTTTTTGTGTCCCGTATGATTCTCACAATAAATAGCGACTTTCACAGCTGAAAATATATTAATTTAAGAAACACCCAAAAGAAATTAACCTTCCATTTCACCATAAGGAAAAAATTCTTTGGACAGCACCCAATGCGTTCAGTATGTGCTTACTATTTTATCTGTATTAGGGCCTTGAGCGGTGTTGCCACCTAATGCAGACATCCTTGTAAACTCGACAAGAGCTCGCGACATCTGTTGCATCTCCTACTAACTGCTCTGTGAACATGGATCCCATATAACAAGGGACTCACTGATACTTCACATTCTCATGTGGCAAACAGACTGTAATACAAAACGAAAGTTAATCGAGATTTACTGAAGTTGCTGATTGCTTGAAAGCTGTCATGGGTTTGAGTTCCTTCAGCTAAATATGAAAGGTCCTAGCAAGAAGATGCTTGTAATTGATGAGGTGTTTTATGAACTGTTACAAGCGAGAGAATATAGTAGTTAGAGCAAAATAAATGTGAAAATTTTGTCCGGTGGTAAACAAAATGTCAGCTCTGGGGTAAATGGTAAAGTCCCTGTGCTCATGAAGGCATATGGGGGTAGTGGATATATAGACCTGCCTTTTCATGAGCTCTGCACTAGCTGTAGGTGAGTGGTCAGGAATCTTAAGTCCGATAATTGTCTTTCAGAGCGTTCTGTTCCATAGTTTTATGACGACTCACGACTGAGGTACTGCATTTTTAAAAGGAAGCAAAAATTATAACATTAAATGCGAAACTAAATTCCGTGGCTTTTAGTCCGAAAGTGAACTATACCGACCGAGAGACTGCCGCTTGTCAGCGAAGTCAGTGCCAACTTTAAATGCTGCAGTGACAAATTTAAATTTCCAGGAGACTTTCATGTGCCACTGCGGGAGAGATAAGAACACAGAAAAATCTTCTTGACTGGTTAAAAAACAATTCTACATGAATCCGGTAAGTAGGATGTCCCAGGAGGAAAGGTCAATATTCTGTAAGGTCACAGTATCTGCCATTCTAAGCAGAAAAGTGTACGTGTACAAATCTCCTACTCCCGGTGGTTTCTCAGATAAGAGCTATTTCACTGTACAGCTGCAAAACTGTTGATAAGAAAGAGATATTACGTAATGTTTCTAATACCGGTATTTATTGTTCAAGTGAAAAATGTTGGTGCAGTTTACCTAGTATAATCCATTTTTTAAAATTCCACCGTCAACATCGAAGCACTTTGCAACTCGTGTAAGGAGATGGCTTGTTGCTCATCTGCACAGTGTACAATGAAATAGCTCTATCTCAGAATAAGACATGTACATATTCACTTTTTCCTTAGACTGACTAATACCATGTTCCTCCTGGAACACCCTGTATATGCCAATATGCAAAGCAATTCTGGCAACATTACAGACAACACGATGCACTCTGCTGACATGTAAAACCCCACCAAGTGATTTAAAAAAAAATTAATTCAACTTGTCTGTAATTCCATCGTATCCACGAGCTAATGTAGGTTTCATTAACCTTATTATTTCTTCTATTCCATTAAAATTTGTTTATTTTATACAATTTTTTGAAAGGGTTGCAAAAAGGAATGTTATAGGCGCAATGAGCGCAATAAATGTTTATTACAAGTACAGGAATTACTAAACAGATAAATGTTTATTGTAAAGCCAATAGCCATACATATGTTATTTTCAATGTAGAAATGGAATCTTGTGTAAACAATTTGTGAACAATACTCTCTCGTTGTTATTCTGAGCCTTGGTCAGGGGCAAAGTAAAGAAAGTGAATACTGATGTTATTGAATATTACAAACCTTTTGGGTGAAACTCATAAGCACCCACCAAAGTTCATAAATACATTGGAAGAGTACTGGAAATGGAAAGCACCCCTACGGTGACTTTGTATAAGCAAATGTTACATGTAAACCAAAAACATAGCAAGGGTTGGCATCCTTAAAATCTGTATAAATACTCTGTAACTGCCAGCCCTCAGCACTTCTCTGATTCAAGCGACGAATTGTACCCATGTGTGGGACAGTGCGTCTCTCTCATTAGAAAGTAGGCTACTGCACTTGCTAAGGCAGTCATACTCTGTGTATTAACCTGGTAATAAATTAACTGTACTACTTCGCCCACAGCAGCAGCTTACAGACACCCCTACTAGACTCCTGAGGGACCGCTCGCCCTGCCAACCTGTACTCCGAGCCCGGGATACAACAAAACTGATGTCAGTGTGTGTGGGGTATAAGCTGACGGAAACGCCGCAACAAGGAGTAGACGTTAAGCGTGAACGCGGAGGATCCAAGGGAGACGGCACAGCGAAACAACCCAGGGAATGAGAGTGAAGGAACGCAGCCGCCGCAGTAGCAACAGGGACCAGACACAACGGTGAGTCCTTGCTAAATGTCTATGAGTGCCAGTAGGATAAGTACTCGAATCCTGGAAGCAGATGGCTCAGAAAATATGGCCAAAGAGTATATTAGCGTAAGCGAGGCACTGAAGTTAGTATCGCCATTTAGTGGTAACAAGAAAGAAGTGTCAACCTTCATTTCCAATATAGACACTGCGTTCGAGGTGGTGAACCCTGACCACCGAGGTAGACTGTACAAATTCGTATTAACGAGGATCAGTGGGGAACCGCGGACTGCGATAGCCCACCGACACTTACAAAGATTGGGTAGAGCTAAGACAATTTTTGAAAAACATGTATATAGAAAAGAGAACACTAGACTTCCATGCGACCCAGCTGTTTAAGGCAAGGCAAGAGAAAACTGACAACATATCCGGGTGGATACAAAGAATTCAGAGTCTAGGATCAAAATTCTGGGAAGCCGCCCTAACAGACTGCACAGTCGAGGAGAGGCCGGGGATACTAACATTGTCTGATCGGTTAAGGAACATTTGCTTTGTTCAAAGATTGGTATCGTACTGCATTCAGACCATAGTTCATAGTCGTAACCAAGACGACTTGGATGAAATTGCAGAGACAGCCCTAGAGGAGGAAAGCGCAATAAATTCAAAATTAGAAAGATACAATGGCCAAGACGGAAAAGGTTCAGTACAATGCAGGAACTGCAAAAGGACAGGGCACACTAGTAGTAGGTGTTTCCAAAAAACAAAAGGAGAAAGAATAAACCAGTATTCTACCCAAAAGGGACCCTTTAAAGAATTCGTATGTTTTAATTGTGGGAAAAAAAAGGCCATTTAGCAAAGAACTGCCGGTATAGAAAGGGAGCGAGGCCCAACTGGGAGGAAAAAGGAGACCTCGGGAAATGAAGATCGACTGTCAGCACGCAGCCGACAGACAGTCAGTACTGTTCCATAGGCTGTATCAGTAACAACACGGATGAGTATGTAGAGCTGCCGTGGAGGAAAGCAAGACAGGGAAGATAAGATTCTTACTTGATACAGGAGCAGACATTAGCCTAGTAAAAACTTCGACCTTGGTTGGGAGTACAGAGTTCGACCCCAACTAGAAGGTGAGAGTCAAAAGTGTAGATGGTTCAGTCACAGCGACACATGGAAACCTGGTATTACACATCCGTGGGGGAGAATTAGTAAATCCGTTTAAATTCCACCTAGTAAGCAAACAAGTGGATTTAGCATATGATGCAATCTTAGGTAGAGACTTCCTGCAGCATACCAAGGCTACGGTATGCTATGAGAAAGGCTTGGTCACATTCAAGCAGGGTAACGAAAAATGGACCGAGAAATTATCTTGTAATAGATTAGCCTCAGATAAAGGTGACGGAACAAAAGATACGTTAGTTAGGGAAGCTAACGGGACAGTTCAGGGAACTGTGGAGTCCAGGAAGTTAATTTTACCCAAGAGATCCGAAGTGATTGTAAGCCTACCAGTAAAGAACGGCAGGGATGGCCAAGAAGGCCTAATAGAGAAATTAACGATAGCAGAAGGAATATATTTAGCTAGTTCACTAACTAGGGTAAAGGGTGACCAGGTTATCACCAGTAAATTGAACACTAGGAATGAAGAAGTGGAAATAGAAACGCCAACAATAGAATGAGAAAACTACGATGAAGGAGAACTAAAAAGGGAAAATTCAGATGGGTATGTAGGATCTGCAGTTCTAGTAAAAGAGAACAGAACCAGGAAACGAACAGGGAAAGTTTTAGGAAAATTACAGCTAGATCACCTCAACCCCGAGGAAAGGGAAGCAATAGAGGAACTGTGTAGGGACTACCAGGATATATTTCATTTGCCTGGAGAAGAGCTGACTTGCACGAATGCAGTAAAGCATTCGATAAGTGTGGTCCTGGGTACGAATCCGATAAATACCAAACCGTATAGGTTACCTGAGGCACAGAAAGCCGAGAGAGAGAAACAAATAGAGAAAATGGTTATGGAGGGGGTAATAGAAGAAAGCAATTCCCCGTGGAACAGTCCACTTTTGGTAGTGCCCAAGAAAGACGACGCTAGTGTGGAAAAGAAATGGAGGACAGTCGTCGATTTTAGGAAGTTGAATGAGAAAACTGTGGGACATGCCTACCCACTTCCCCACATTACGGAAATATTAGACCAACTCGGACAATCAAAATATTTTAGCTGCCTAGATATGGTGATTGGCTATCATCAGAGAGAACTGGAGGAGGTAGATAAGGAAAAGACCGCCTCCAGTACAAGGAACGGGCATTGGGCATACAAACGATTACCGTTTGGTGTAAAAACCGTGCCTGTTACATTCCAGAGGATAACAACATACTGTGTGGTTTGACAGGAACCAGGTGCTTTGTGTTTTTAGAAGATATAGTGATCTACGAAAGGTCACTACAGGAACATGATGACAAAATAAGGGATGTAAGATTTGAGGCTTTCACGGCGGTGACTATGAAGAATGCAGTCTTTTGGGATTTGGCACCGTGTATATGTGGTGTTAACCGACGTTTCGGAGGAACGTATCGCCTCCATCTTCAGGGTGGAAGAGAAAATATAAGAAATCTGCAAGCGAAGAGACCGTGAGAACGGGTAAATGCAGACCATATCACCACATATACACGGTGCCAAATCCCAAAAGACTGCTTTCTTCAAAATAAGGGATGTTTTCGAAAGAATTAGGAAATATAATTTGAAACTCCAACCAGAGAAGTGTGAATTTCTGCACACAGAAGTGGGTTATTTAGGTCACATAATTGCAGAGGATGGAGTGCGACCCGACCCCAAGAATGTAGAGGTCATTGAGAATAATCAACGCCCCGAATCAACTAAGCAATTAAAGAGCTTTTTGGGTATGGCCAGTTACTATAGAAAATTCATTCCCAAATTTAGCCAGATCGCAGCGCCATTGCATTTATTACTTAAGAAGAATGCCAAATTTGAGTGGTTGGACGAACAGGAGGAAGCATTTCAAAGAATGAAACGAAAATTGACGTCACAACCAATATTGCAATACCCAGATTTTTCTAAAGAATTTGTCTTGAGTACCGATGCCAGTAATGAGGGCATAGGAGTGCTAGCACAGGGTCCAATAGGAAGGGAACTCGCCATCGTGTATGCCAGTAGAAGTTTAAATATGGCAGAAAGAAACTATACCACGAGTGAGAAGGAACTCCTAGCCATAGTTTGGAGTACCAAACATTTCAGGCCCTGAGGTAGAGGGTAAAGACCAGTATCTTGTAGAAATCTCAAATAGGTTTGCGGGATTGGAAAACTTGGACACTGAGGTGGATGTTAATAAAACTTGGGAAACTATAAGAGAGAATATACAAATATCTGCCAAAGAGAGTCTAGGTTATTATGAACCGAAGAAGCATAAACCATGGTTCGATGAAGGATGCTCAAAATTATTAGATCAAAGAAAGCAGGCCAAATTGCAGTGGTTACAGGATCCAAGAGAGTTAAATGGGGATAATTTGAACAATATAAGACATGAAACCAGCAGGCACTTCAGGAACAAAAAGAGGGAATATCTGAAAGAGAAAATTGATGAGCTTGCAATAAACAGTAAGAACAAGAACATTAGAGACCTGTATAGAGGAATAAATGACCTTAAAAGGGGTTACCAGCCTAGCAGTAACTTTGTGAAGGATGAGAATGGTGATCTGCTTGCAGATGCCCACGACATTTTGAATAGGTGGAGGAGCTACTTCTCTGAGTTATTGAATGTACATAGGGTCAGTGATGTTAGGCAGACAGAAATCGATACTGCTGAGCTGTTAATACCTGATCCTAGCCCTTTTGAGGTTGAAAGTGCTATTGCAAAATTGAAACGGTATAAATCGCCAGGGAGTGATCAAATTCCGGCAGAACTTATTCAAGCAGGAGGCGAAATATTACATTCTAAGATCCACAATCTAATTACTTCTATTTGGCTTAAGGAAAAATTACCTGATCAGTGGAAGGAGTCTATTATTGTACCAGTTCACAAGAAGGGTGATAAAACTGACTGTAGTAATTATCGGGGGATATCACTACTATCAACTTCATATACAATTTTGTCCAATATTCTTCTTTCAAGGCTAAGTCCATATATAGATGCAGTTATCGGGATCATCAGTGTGGGTTTCGAAGTAACAGATCAACTACAGATCAGATCTTTTGCATTCGTCAGATATTGGAGAAAAAATGGGAGTACGATGAGACAGTACATCAGCTATTCATAGACTTCAAGAAAGCCTACGATTCAGTTAGGAGGGAAGTATTGTACAATATTCTGATAGAGTTTGGGATACCCATGAAACTAGTTAGGTTGATTAAAATGTGTTTAAACGAAACGTATAGTAAAGTCCGTGTAGGTAAACATTTGTCTGATAAATTTCCTATCCAGAATGGTCTAAAACAAGGAGATGCTTTATCGCCACTCCTTTTCAACTTTGCCTTAGAATATGCAATTAGGAAGGTCCAGGGAAACCAGGTGGGACTGAAATTAAACGGGACACATCAGCTGTTGGTCTATGCCGATGATGTGAATCTACTGGGTGATAATGTAGATACCATAAAGAAAAACACACAAACTTTAATTGACGCAAGTAAAGAGGTTGGTCTAGAAGTAAACACAGAGAACACTAAGTATATGTTACTGTCTCAACATCAAAATGCAGGGCAAAATCATGACATAAAGATAGGAAACAGATGTTTTGAAAATGTGGCACAGTTCAGATATTTGGGAACAACGATAACAGATCGAAACCTGATTCAGGAGGAAATTAAGAGGCGATTGAACTCGGGTAATGCTTGCTACCATTCAGTCCAGAACCTTTTGTCTTCTTGTCTGTTGTCCAAAAACATAAAAATTAGAATATACAAAACTATAATTTTGCCTGTGGTTCTGTATGGGTGTGAAACTTGGTCTCTGACATTAAGGGAGGAACATAGACTGAGGGTGTTTGAGAATAGGGTGTTGAAGAGAATATTTGGACCAAAGAGAGATGAAGTTGACAGGAGGTTGGAGAAAACTGCATAATGAGGAGCATCATAACTTGTACTCTTCTCCAAGTATCATTCGAACGATCAAGTCGAGGAGGATGAGTGGGCAGGTCATGTAGCACGAATGGGGGAGACGAGGAATGTGTATCGGATATTGGTAGGAAAGCCAGAAGGAAAGAGACCACTGGGAAGACCAAGGCGCAGGTGGGTGGACAATATTAGAATGGATCTTAGAGAGACAGGATGCGATGGTATGGATTGGATAGATCTGGCTCTGGACAGAGACCAGTGGAGGGCTCTTGTGAACACGGTGATGAACCTTCGGGTTCCATAAAATGCTGGGAAATTCTTGAGTAGCTGCAGAATTGGCGTCTCCTCAAGAAGGGCTCAGCTCCATTAGTAAGTAAGTAAGTAAGTAAGTTAGAAGTAAATAAGAAAGTAAGTAAGTAAGTAAGTAAGTAAGAAGGTTCAAAATCACAATGGACCACAAACCCCTCACGTGGATAATGAATGTAAAGGATCCAAGTTCGAGGTTACTCAGGTGGAGAATAACACTTGAGGAATACGGTTATGAAACAATATATAAGAAGAGAGCATTAAACACAAATGCGGACGCCCTAAGCAGGATACACGAGTTAACAGTTGAGAAAGAGACACTGTCACCACTTGAAATAAGTGAAGATCTAAAGAAACAGATCCTATATGAGTACCACGACGCTCCGTTAGGGGGACATAGGGGCATGAACAGAACAATCGATGCGATAAAAAGTAAATATTCGTGGCCAAATATGAAGAGGGAAACTGGTATGAAAATGTAAAAGTTGTCAGGTGAACAAGACGGTAGGTTCTCAAAAAAAAAAGGGTACCCATGGAAATTACAACTACCGCAGGTAAACCATTTGAGAAGTGTTCCTTGGTCATAGTGCGACCCCTGCCTGAAACGAAAAAGGGGAATAGTTAGTTAGTTATTTGGAGAGGGTAGGTTTCCCCATGCACTTAGACCTGTATTGGTCCATTGTGCTTCCCTCTATGATTTCTACCAGCCTCTATATCCTACCGGTATTGGTACTTACCATCAGTCCCGCCCAGCCAGCGAGACTGGCTCTACTGGCTGAGAAGTATCTATAATGCTTCCCCCATCTACCAGAGGTATTAGTGACTGCTGTTGGGCGGGAAACGTCCGCAATTTTGGCTCAGTGACCTCCTTAGGAGATATGAGGCTCTTTTACGTGCCGTAAAGTTACGACACAGGACCCACGGCTTAAAGTCCCTCCCGGAGGACTTGTTCCCTGAATTTTTCCGCCCTTAAAAAAATTCGACGACCTCCGCCGGGTATTTGAACCCGCGTACTACAAGTCATGAGGTGGGAACGTTACATCTAGACTACGGAGGCCGCTTAAAAAGGGGAATAAGTACATAGTGACCTTTCAGGATGAACTGAGTAAATTTTTGGTAGAGACACCTATACAAAGACAAGATGCCGAGGCTGTCGCTAGAGAATTTGTAGCACAGGTCATTTTAAAATTAGGCACACCTAACAAAATTCTAACTGATCAGGGATCTAATTTCTTAAGTGAAATATTCAAGAATACATGTAAAATGTTCAGAATAGAGAAACTACAAACCACCACTTTCCATCCAGAAAGTAATGGAGGTTTGGAACGTAGCCACAGGGTCCTGAAGGAATATCTGCGACACTACATAAATGTAGATCAGGATAACTGGGATGAGTGGATTCCGTACGCAGTGTACGTGTACAACACTTCCACACATACTTCCACCGGATATACACCATTCGAGCTGGTGTATGGATTTAGGTCAAGCATGCCTTCAGCAACGCAAGAGAATCCTGACGTGCAGTATAACTATGACGACTTTCTGGCAGAATTAAAATGTAGGCTACAAGCAGCACATCAAGTAGCTACAGAAAGACTAATTGCACACAAAGAGAAGAGCAAGGAGTACTATGACAAGGGTACTAAGGAAACCACCCTGAAGGTGGGGGACAAGGTATTATTATACGATGAAACGGTTCCAAGAGGGAGATCCAAAAAGCTTAGCTCCCAGTGGTTAGGACCCTACGACATTATCAGTATAGATCAGGTTAACGCCACCATCAAGAAGGGCTGACACAAACAAAAGGTTCACTTGAATAGCTTAAAGTCTTTTTATTAAACGAAAGAAAACAAGGAAGGGAGAGGTCATAAATTTCAGAGACCGAATTCCTTTTACAGATGGATCCAGGATGGGCTTGGATAATTGAAATCTGGATCATGTATGTTATCATGGTACCAAAGACGGAGCCTTCCATAGAACGACAAGGATATTCGATCGAGAAATACGATTTCCCAGGGATGTATTATGAACTTTTAGGTGAAATCGCATTGTATAATACGGAGTGGAAAACAATTGTATATGTTAATTTGAGGGAAACTGATAAGTCAGACTGAACAATTAGGCCAATATACTGATTATGTAAATAAGGTATGCCAAACCACTGAAGTCCAGAATTGGACAGATTGCAATCAGTTCACGTCGCTATCGCGAGAAAGGTTTAGGCAACTCCAGGAAACGGAGAAAGTGCTGAATGAAATAACGGGAATGCTAGAGGAAGACGAGGTGCACTAAACTTTGTAGGCGAAATTAGTAAGGTATTATTTGGGACTTTAGACGCCGATGATGCTGAATACTATCATGCCCAGATTAAATATTTTGAAGAATCGGAAGATACGGCCAGCATGTTGAAACAACTTTCAATAGTTAGAGCTTCATTGGGAGCCGTAAATAGCACTATATCCGATATGGAATATAATAACCAGGTGATCAAGAAAGGGCTAAACAAATTAAAAGCTTATATGGAGAAGTTTTCCACTCATACGGAAACCAAACTGAACCTATTAGATGTAAAGATCACGGTAGAAGAGCACATCACTCGCGTTAATCATGCTATGGAGGCCATTCAGACAAATTTGAATTTAATGACAGAGNATTACCCGTAGAAGTAGACAGGAATAAGTTTGGGTACATCGAACCAAGTAACAACGTCTTATGTATTCACCAGACCAGACAGTATTACTTCCTGATAAGCAGAGAGGAACTGAGACTGTGTAAATTAGCACAACCAAATCGCTACTTGTATAAGCAAGGTCAACCACTTCTAAACAGCCATATGCAGGAATCTTGTGAAGTGAAATTGTTACACCCCCAAGCAAGAATCCCAAATGTTTGTGATATAAGAGCTGTTCATGTGGAACACACCATCTGGACGCAATCGGAGAACAGGAATGAATGGGTTTCTTTCATACCCGTCAGTGATGGCATTACAGTTGTGTGCCACGAAAGAGAACCAGTGAAAATAAAAATAAGGGGTACTGGAAAATTGAAAATAGATTCCGGATGTAAAGCATATAGTGTAACAGCTTTGATAATTACAACAAATGAAATTCAGGTGAATTATACACGAAATGATGGAGATTTATTATCTAAGGAAGAAACACAATTTGAGTGCTGTGAAAGATTTGAAACTTCCATTAATTTAAGTCACATTAAGTTGGATATGACACTGAGACCGACGGTAACGCATATGGAAGACTTGGTATGCCAGTTACAGAATCTCGGGAACTAGAAAAGTTGGCGGAAGAACAAGAGTGGAAAGGGAAACAATTTACACACCACACGACTTATTCCGTGTATTAATGTATATAGCTATAACTGTCATAATATTGTATGGATTGTATAAACTAATGAAATGGCTAATCGCTCGTTGGAGGAAGTGTACAGTACTCAGGGAAAGGACCGCCACATCTGAACAAAGACTGAGTCTTCCTATGGGAACCAGTGGAACAGGAAATGTAGTTAACATTAAAATAAAAATGAGTAATAAGAATTTAGCACTAAACCCCGAAGCAATTCCATTACAGACTATTGGCGGAGGTTCAGAGCACAGTCAGGGCAGTGCCCCAGAACTTCGGAGGTCGAAGAGAATAAAGACAGGAAAATCCTATTTTTAAGCTCAATTAAGGTGTAAATTGGTCTTCTTCTAAGGGGTGAGGGGTTGTTATAGGCGCAATAAATGATTATCAGAAGGACAGGAATTACTAATTACAGATAAATGTTTATTGAAAAGCAAATAGCCATACATATGTTATTTTCAATGTAGAAATGGAATCTTGTGTAAACTATCTGTGAACAATACTCACTCGTTGTTATTCCGAGCCTTGGTCAGGGGCAAAGTAGAGAAAGTGAATACTGATGTTATTGAATATTAAAAATCTTTTGGGTGAAACTCATAAGCACTCACCAAAGTTCATAAATACATCAGAAGAGTACTGGAAATGGAAAGCACCCCTACGGCGACTTTGTATAAGCAAATGTTACATGTAAACCAAAAACATAGCAAGGGTTGGCATCCTTAAAATCTGTATAAACATCGTATTCTGTACCTGCCACCCCTCAGCGCTTCTCTGATTCAGACGACAGCCTGTACCCATGTGTGGGACAGTGCGTCTCTCTCGTTAGAAAGTCGGCCACTGCCCTTGCTAAGGCAGTCATACTCTCTGTATTAACCTGGTAATAAATTAACTGTACTAGTTCGCCCACAGCAGCAGCTTACAGACACCCCTACTAGACTCCTGAGGGACCGCTCGCCCTGCCAACCTGTACTCCCAGCCGGGGATACAACAGGAAGTATATAAATAATCTGTAGGTCTCTTGTCAATTAGCCACATTATTGTTTATTACATCTTGTGATCAAGAAAGAAATTATTAAATGAGTTTACAATGTCTTCATATTTCTAGACATTTTTCCTGTTATCTTTAAATAAGTTACATAATTGGAAACATGATCATTTCTAGTTGCTTTCCTTATGACCTTCCAAGCTGCCCTAGCCTGATTATTGGAAGTTGCTACAATGTTATTAAAATAATTTTTCGCTCTTAAAATATCCCTATTTAATATGTTACAATAGTCTCGCGACATCTGTTGCATCTCCTACTAACTGCTGTGTGAACACGGATCACATATAACAAGGGACTCACTGACACTTCACATTCTCCTGTGGCAAACAGACTGTAATACAAAACGAAAGTTAATCGAGATTTACTGAAGTTGCTGATTGCTTCAAAGCTGTCATGGGTTTGAGTTCCTTCAGCTAAACATGACAGGTCTCAGCAAGAATGTGCTTGTAAGTGATGAGGTGTTTTATGAACTGTTACAAGCGAGTGAATATAGCAGTGAGAGCAAAATAAATGTGAAAATTTCGTCAGGCGGTGAACAAAATGTCAGCTCTGGGGTAAATGGTAAAGTCCCTGTGCTCATGAAGGCATATGGGGGTACTGGATATATAGACCCACCCTTTCTAGACCTCTTCAGTAGCTGTAGGTGAGTGGTCAGGAATCTGAAGTCTGATAATTGTCTTTCACAGCGTTTTGCTTCACAGTTTTATGACAACTCACGATTGAGGTACTGCATTTTTAAAAGGAAGCAAAAATTATAACATTAAATGCGAAACTAAACTCCGTGGCTTTTAGTCCGAAAGGGAACTATACTGACCGAGAGACCACCCCTTGTCAGCGAAGTCAGTGCCAACTTTAAATGCTGCAGTGACAAATTTAAATGTCCAGGAGACTTTCATGTGCCACTGCGGGAGAGATAAGAACACAGAAAAAACTACTTGACTGGTTAAAAACCATTCTACATGAGTCCGGCAAGTAGGATGTCCCAGGAGGAAAGGTCAATATTCTGTAAGGTCACAGTATCTGCCATTCTAAGCAGAAAAGTG
Source organism: Cryptotermes secundus (assembly GCF_002891405.2). NCBI lineage: Eukaryota > Metazoa > Arthropoda > Insecta > Blattodea > Kalotermitidae > Cryptotermes > Cryptotermes secundus. The sequence continues at coordinate 1,392,982 of NW_019723312.1, read as the reverse complement.
TAAGTGTACAAATCTCCTACTCCTGGTGGTTTCTGAGATAAGAGCTATTTCACTGTACAGTTGCAAAATCGTTGATAAGGAAGATATACCGTATTTACGCATGTATAGGCAGCACATTTTTTGCCAAAAATTCAAGAGGAAAACTGGGGTGCGGCTTATATTCGAAATATTCGAAATCACACTTCATTTAAAAAAATTATATTCCTAATTAGTAATACAGGGTGTTCTACTCCTGAAATAATATTCCAAGAAAATTATTTTTTCTATGATTTCTGTCTGAAAATTGTGCTGTGGCCTATACACGCACGAGGCCTATACATGCGTAAATACGGTATTACGTACTGTTACTAATACCTGCATTTAGTATTCAAGTGACGAAGTTGTTACAGTTTACCTAGTATAATACATTTGTGGAAATTCCACTGTCATCATCAATGCACTTTGCAACTTGTGCGAGGTCATGACGTGTTCTTCGTCTGCACGGTGTACAGTGAAATAGCTCTATCTCGGAATACGTTCGGAATAAGACATGCACATATTCACTTTTTTCTTAGACTGATACCATGTTCCTCCTCGGACACCCTGTATATGCCAATATGCAAAGCAATTCTGGCAACATTACAGACACCACGATGCACTCTGCTGACATGTAAACCCGCAGTAAGTGATTTAAAAAAAAAATTAATTCAGCTTGGCTGTAATTCCATCATATCCACGAGCTAATGTACGTTTCATTAACCTTATTATTTCTTCTATTTCATTAAAATTTGTTTCTTGTAATACAATTTTTTGAAATTGTTGCAAAATGGAAGTATTTTAGGTCTCTTGTCAATTAGCCACANAAAATATCCCTACTTAATATGTTACAATACTCTTTGTGGGGTGCTTTTAAACTGGGATTATTATTTCGAGTTTTTATGTAACACATGATTCTTTGATTCCTGACGTAACCCATAAGTGATTAATATACGTAGTTCGTGATTTCGAAATCTGATAACACAAGATAAATACCCGAAGATAGGTATTTAAAAATTATTAAATACTGTATCTCCATGACTGTCAATGAAGATATCATCCCATAGCTCATAATTACTAAGCCTTCCAAATAAACCTCACAGTTCAACTTACTCCTGCAGCGGATGTACGTATAACTTTCCAGCTATTTAGATATCAAGTGCATGAACAGGGGAGCCCGAATGAAACATATGAAGTGACACATACCTCAGGGGATGGACAGGCTGTGTGCGCCCCACGCTCACTCACCAGCACTGCTACAGGACAGTGCGAGATCTCAGGTCGTCACGGCAGCAGCGAGGAAGAGAACAGTTCACAGGGGTGTGAAACCATGCAGTTTGTTACAAGTTTACTGACATTTCAGAGGACTGTCCTTACTCTCTGACCCTGAAGATGGCAGTAATATGTTCCCCTGAAATGTCAGTGTTCTATCAAACTACAAGCAGTCACATCCCAGAATGTGCAGGACTTTGAACAGAGAAACAATTACAGTTCCTTCTAACAGTATTTCCAATCCCTGTGAAAAGTACAAGAGAATGACATTCAAATCATAAATGCCTTATAACTGCACTTACAGTGAGCATGGAAATTCAAGTCAGCTCGTGTTTCTGAATATCCAACCACAC
>NW_019723312.1:1386831-1391134 GCF_002891405.2 Cryptotermes secundus | reverse complement strand
TTTTGGTTCTTCTTCTGATGAATACATTTAGTGTCTTTTTATATTTTTAAATAAAGGCTCTAAAGTGATACTTTGTTATTTATTTTCATCAGCACTACTTACATCGTTACATTTTCCATTTGTGTTCTAAGTCTTTTTGTCTTTTAGGGCTACCCTTTGCTACACTAGTCCAGATCATCACTTAACCAGACGACCTATCCGCCCAATTAATCTAGATTAGCAAGAGTTCATTGTATCTGTCTTCCTCTAGCATCCTCTGTGTACTTTCCAACTTCAGACAATACAGTGAGCTGCAGCTCTTGCCACGATACACATATCCTGCTGTACTTCATATGCACGATGCACTACTCTTCCTCAGTGTGAAGTCAACACGGTGTACAGTGGTGCCACGGACAACTCTCAGCATCTGGTACAGCACTTTACACTGTCGCTTGCACAGCCCCGGCCTCAAAGTGTACATAATGATACATTACAGTCTTATCTACTTGGGTTCACGAACAGTATGTGATATGTGCAATATTAGTCATAACATGAAAACATTTCACATAAGTACAATACCCAATAGCTAAGTGTACCCTTCTTGAAGAGCTAAGGGGAACCTCCATTTCAAATTCCTGTTGGAAAAACCTAAAATCTTCAAATATTAAATGAGCCTTCCACTACAGTCACTCAATAATATCTCCCATTCTCTATGGAACATGCTGGTTCATTACTGTGTTCACAGAAACCTGCTACTGGTCCCTGTCAGTGAATCTAGCTGACACACTATGACCTTATTTCTTTAAGACCTATCCCAGGAGTATCTTACCATCCACACCAGGGTCTTCCTTTCAGGTCTTGTGACCTAACTAATGTCCACACTTCTCAGCAAACCCTTACATGCTACATGCCCAGCTCATCTCGTCCTCGAGTCAGTAAACCTGATAAAACGACATTGTTAAAAGTACAAATTATGGAAGTCCTCATTCTGCAGTTCAGTGCATTACCCACTGAATCTCAACACTAAAACCATGCCACTGCATGCCCCTTCAGAGTGACATATGACTACAATTTTCAGGCCTGAAGAAAAAGCTAGGCACAAAATTTGTTGTCTGCTTCTGTTGGTTTCTTGCTTAGCTGACTCTTCAACGTAATATCTTCGCCTGAAACAGTGGGCCCTTCTAACCCTTACAGGGACAGGATTCTACTATTCCTACACAAATAGCTTCTGGCATAACAAATACCTGTATTATGAAGCATTTTTCCTGTAGTCATGGCAGAAACTTTGAGACTGTCCATCTTCAGCCTGAAGTTCATGAACTCCTTGAAGGTGAGGGTGACACTACTTCCATTCTCACTGCTCCACAATAAAAGAACAGTGGGCACCAACCAGTGAATACAAACGTCTCTTAGGAACTGTTAACAAAGAAAGAGGCCAGAAGATTTAAATTAGAAGCCTCATACTGCTAGTGGGCTTTCGGCTGAGATGGAAATTTGCTGCTTGCAAGTGCAGGGTAACAAGTTTCCCCGGTCCCAACACAAACTTATCACATTCTATAAAAACTGTTAGAACAGTGCCCCATCTGTCTTTAAGCATGACTCAAGGCTCGTAGCAAATTCTTCAGTTCTCAAGTAAATAGATTCTTCATGTCCGTGCATAAAGTACGTACAACACCAATACTTTTACATTGTGTAATGGCACTTGCACATTCTACAGTAACCAGCTGGAAAAACTGATTGCTTCCTGCATAACCTTAGGTTCAAGCAAAATGTAATTAGTCTTGTGGCTGTGGGTACAGATCCCAGTGCAAACTGCTCCTTGTGTACTGGTCTGTATATATCGTTGCATATCTCAAACCTCTTCTTTAGTCTGCACATTGTGCTGAGTTTGTCTCGCACGACAAAATTACGTATCCCGCTGTCGGCCAACACTGCATTGGCACTTTCCTTTTACCTGCAAGATCTTATGCCGATATATTTTTCGACCACATTACTCAAAGAGATTTTATCGCTTTTTAATTTTTAAATCGTTACAANGCTGTAAAATAAGCTCCAATACTCTTTCACATCACACCAACCTCACAAACAAAATGGCTACCTTAATCACCTTCATTCTTTGGCCGACACTAGCGCTGTCGAGCAATCATCTGAATGTCTTTGACATGTTCATTAAAACATTACTTATTCGCGTTGTACTTGAAATACGCATTTAATTAGTACAGTTTTCCCCCACACTCACAATTCTATCTCGATAGGTCTACTTTACATTTAAAGAAATTCAAAGAACTTTCCTCAGAGATTTAAGACCAAGAAGCAGTTTAGTTATTAAACATTACGTTCATAAATACACTTCCTGTCGGCCACAATCGTCATGATAGCCGAGAGGTCTAAGGCATGCACTGTCTTCGCTCGCTCGGAAGCTGGGATCGTTGGTTCGAATCCCACTCAGGGCTTGGATGTTCGGTTGCGTTTTTGTGTTTGTGTACAGGTAGAGGCCTTGCGACGAGCTGATCACCCGCCCAAGGAGTCCTACCGAATGTGTAAGATCTAAAAACCGAAGTGAAGGGATAAGTTCATTGAGGTAGGCCTAGGGCCACTGGGCCTGTAGTGCCAAAAAAAAAATGCAGTTCATACGTAACAGAAAAACATTATTCATGTTCATTACAAAGACATATCAGCTGATTACTCTTCATGTTATTTCACGACGCTTCCAGTATCTAAAAAACTATGCATGTATACCCGTAACCTGGCAACGACAGTGAAATAAGCTGCTATTAAAAGCTGCTGCTAGGTATTCGCTTCGTAAAAAGAAGCCGTTGCTAGGTAATTGCTCTGTAAACACAGGGCGTTGCTAGATAATCGCTCTGTAAATAAAAGTTGTTGCTAGGTACTGTAACGTGTTTCTTGCCACTTAAGACGCCTTTCGGATTGTTTAACGGTTTAGTTAACAACCTACAACCTTCCGAAGGTGTTACATCACCGCTGGTGGGGTAGGGTAGGTAGTAACGTCAGCTCTCCGATGCCGCCACGTCAGCGCTCCGACGCCACGTCACAGTACATTACGTCACCAAGCGACACGTGGCCAGGCTCAGGCTATATAAAGAAGCAGCTAGCTTGATTCTTCAGTTTGATTTCCACAGTGAGGTGAGGAGCGAGATATACAGTGACAGTGTGCCATTACCAAGGAACGACTAGTAAAAACTCGGCGCTTGCAGTGTAATTTACGGAGTGTGTAGAATAGTGAAAGTGAAATAGCTACACCAGGTCTTCATTGGATTTAGCGGTCTGAACGAAACCCGTGTTAGACGTACTAAATAGTATTTCGTACTATTGTAAGAAGAAGCCACGAAAATGTGGAAAATATCAGCCGTGATTATAGCATGCGTATCTTTTTTGGTACTTCCCCAAGGAGGAATATACCCAAAAATCCCAGGATTGGAACTATCTACTGCACCTGGACCATTCTCGGCACTTGGACCCATCCCAGCATTTGGACCCATCGCAGCACCTGGACCCATCGCAGCACTTGTACCATTACCAGAAACTATCGCAGAACGTGGACCCATCCCAACACCTGAAGCGATCCCAGCACCTGTACCATCACCAGTACCAGAAACTATCGCAGCAGCTGGACCCATCCCAACACCTGAAGCGATCACAGCACTTGTAACATTACCAGTACCAGAAACTATCGCAACACCTGAACGCATCCCAGCACCTGTACCATTACCAGTACCAGTATCAGAAACTATAGCAGCACCTGGACCCATCCCAACCCCTGAAACTGCCTTGCAGCCAATCCAAGACCCAGAAAGAATTGTAGCTGGAACCTGCGCTAGAACAAAGAAAGCAGAGTATGCAGTGTCCCGGGCATTTCAGCGGAGAACATCACAAGAACGCGAGTATTTCTGGATGCTACTTGGTGGTCCCCTGTTCCTCAGCCTGATCACACTCACTGCGTGTGTGACTGTGTGGTGCCACCTTCGGCGAGTTTCGTACAGGGAACATGAGAGAACACAGAAACCGGCACAGTCCAAGATGTCAGTACACCAGTGGGAATGTGTACAGCTAGAGATGAGAGACGTGCTGGCGAAAGTGCAAAAATCTGTAGAACTACGTGCACAGGTCCAGAAGGAGCTTCACACATCCTCTCTTATGGTGAAGGAAAGAGACGAAAAACTTGTTCAATTAAGGAATGAGTTGGATAAAATTACCATGATTGTGAAGGCTCAGCGAGAATGTTGCAATCAGTTAGTCAGTGATTCCACCAGGACAGCCGAGATGGAGGAGGAAGAACAACCTCCCCACATTCAGGAACCAGCAA
>NW_019723312.1:1382348-1384392 GCF_002891405.2 Cryptotermes secundus | reverse complement strand
GCTTCAGTTCTTGAAGTTGATGAGTAAGTGAAACAATGGATCTTTACGAAGCCAGCCCGCGATATCTGATTGCACTCAGTATCACTGAACATTATTGACAAGTGAGAATCTGGAGCGATTTCAGATTCAAGTAACTCGACATGTTTTTTAACATGATACGAGAATATGAAAGTGAAGCCAGTAACCATTTTACCGTAGGGCCGTGCCATATCTCAAGCGGTTAGTCGCTGGCATCCCACCCGGCAGCCCGGGTTCGATCCCGGGTCTGGTCACATGAGATTTGTGGTGGACAAAGTGGTGCTGGTGCAATTTTTCTCAGAGTACTTCGGTTTCCCCTTCATTCCACAAATTGCTCCAGCATCACCCTCACTTATCATCTGGGGCTGGTACAATAGGCCAGAAGTGGCCACAGAACGAGGGACTTAGTCCTACCCCACTAGCAATAAAAAGAAGAAAAAAAAAACATTTTACCGGAGTGCGTCACCACTATTTCATGTCTTGAGTTCGATACCCGCCCCAAACACCTACTACCAATATTTAATCTGATACCGACCACTGAAGGATGCATTTTACTTTGTACAACACCGTACACGGGGGCATGCGGTAGTGCAGTTGGTTGAGGCAGTATGCTACAAGCTGGTAGGTCACATTTTCGATTCCCGATGTCATTGGATTTTTCAACTGACCTAATATTTCCTCCTGCACTATGGCCTTGTGGTCGACTTAGCTTCTAGCAGAAATGAGTATCAGAAATCTTCTCGGGGTTAAAGGCTGCGGAAATGTAAGGCTGACAATCTCAACCCCAGGCATCGCACCAGCAGGAGACTATACATTTTTCTATGGAAAGGGGAATGAAAATCATGAATTAGGTACAGGTTTTTTCGTGCATAAGAGAATCGTATCAGCAGTTAGGAGGGTAGAATTCAGTAGTGATATGGTATCACATATAATAATAAAAGGTCGATGGCGTGATATAATTGTTATGAATGTTCATGCCACAACAGAAGATAAAATTGATGACATAAAGGATACATTCTATGAAGAACTAAAACATGTATTTGATAAATTCCCGAAGTACCCTATGAAAATTTTGTTAGGAGATTTCAATGCCAAAGTAGGGAGGGAAGACATTTTCAAACCAAGAATTGGGAATGGGATCTTGCATGAAATTAGTAAAGATAATGTAGTTAGAGTTGTAAACTTTGCCACATCAAAAAATCTTACTGTGAAAAGTGCAATGTTCCCACATCGTAACATCCATAAATTTACTTGGGACATCTGATGGGAAGATACACAATCAAATAGACCGCATTTTGATAGGTAGGAGACGGCACTCAAGTATACCTGATGTCTGATCATTCAGGGCAGCAGATTGTGATACTGACCACTACCTGGTGGTGGCAAAGGTTAGGGAAAGACTGGCAGAGAGCAAACAAGCAACACACAGAGTTCATATGGAGAGGTTCAATCTCAAGAAACTAAATGAGGTAGAGGGTAAAGAACAAGAACATTAGAGACCTGTATAGATGAACAAATGACTTTAAGAGGGGTACCAGCCTAGCAGTAACTTAGTGAAGGATGAGAATGTTGATCTGCTTACAGATTCCCACAACAATTTGAACAGGTGGAGGAACTACTTCTCTCAGTTATTGAATGTACATAGGGTCAGTGATGTTAGGCAGACAGAAATCCATACAGCTGAGCCGTTAATACCTGATCCTAGCCCTTTTGAGGTTGGAAGTGCTATTGCAAAATTGACACTGTATAAATAGACAGGTGGTGATCAATTTCCGGTAGAACTCCTTCAAGCAGGAGGTGAAATATTACTTTCCAAGGTCCACAATCTAATTACTTCTATTTGACACAAGGAAAAATTGCCTGATCAGTGGAAGGAGTCTACTATTGTACCAGTTCTTAAGCAGGGTGATAAAACTGACTCTAGTAATTATCGGGGGATATCACTGCTATCAACTTCATATAAAATTTTGTCCAATATTCTTCTTTCAAGGTTAAGTCCATATATAGATTAAATTATTGGGGATCA
>NW_019723312.1:1381599-1381773 GCF_002891405.2 Cryptotermes secundus | reverse complement strand
ACTTTAATTGATGCAAGTAAAGAGTTTGGACTAGAAGTAAACACAGAGAAAACTAGGTATATGTTACTGTCTCATTACCAAAATGCCGGGCAAAGTCATGACATAAAAATAGGAAACTAATATTTTGAAAATGTGGCACAGTTCAGATATTTGGGAACAATGATAACAGATCAA
>NW_019723312.1:1363009-1381548 GCF_002891405.2 Cryptotermes secundus | reverse complement strand
AGTGACAGGAGGTCAGAGAAAACTGCATAATGTGGAGCTTCATAACTTGTACTCTTCTCCAAGTATAATTAGAATGATCAAGTCAAGGAGGATGAGGTGTGCAGGTCATGTAGCACGAATGGGGGAGACGATGAATGCGCATAGGATATCGGTGGGAAAGCCAGAACGAAAGAGACCACAGGGAAGACCAAGTCGTAGGTGGGTGGACAATATTAGAATGGATCTTAGAGGGATAGGATTGGTTGGTATGGATTCGATAGATCTGGCTCAGGATAGGGACCATTGGAGGGCTCTTGCGAACACGGTGATGAACCTTCGGGTTCCATAAAATGCTGGGAAATTCTTGAGTAGCTGCAGAATTGGTGACTCCTCAAGAAGGGGTCAGCTCCATGAGTAAGTAAGTATATATATTTAACATTTATTCTTGAGAAGAAACTTGTTGTGAATTTTAAAGTGTAATGCACCACCACTTCCGAAATAATCATAAAATCAATTTTGTAATTCACCAAATCATTTACAATTTTCAAGCAACATACCATTCCTGACAAGTCGTCACTTTTGTAGAAGTTTCAGAAACCTTTTGTTAAATTACAGGGTCTCAGTCCCTCAGACCCCACACAGAGAGACCTATGAACTTTCAAGGAGGGGGGGTCAAGTATGTCACCCCACCACGGATTCCTGAAGAGGAAACAAAACTGAAGAATAAAGGGAATGTACCAAACAATAATAAAAATTAAAATTATACAAAACCATTTTTCTATCCTGACTACTTTAGGACAACCCAGTGTTGTTTCAGCGTAAACTTGTAAGAAATATTTCGACCCCCCCCCCAAAAAAAAACATTGGGATCATGTTCAGCCCTTTCTGAGCCAAGATATTAGGAAGAAACTTTCTCCTTTCCTCCTGTTCGTTCGCTTCACGATTCTTTATGAAGCTTCTGACCCGACAGTTGTGCACTCCTGACTTGAAAGTGATAACATCTCTCCAACGAAATAACTGAAATTACAGCAGAAGTTCTGATACGCTACATCTGTTTCAACGTCCTTTGGTCGTGTTGCATTCCCAGCTCCCACTTGGTTCTGTCTGTGTCTCTGGCAGGTAACTTTCCCGTGGTCCTTGGTGCTTTGCCATGGGGATGTAAACGAGTTGGGTGGGTCCCTCCCTCTCAAAATGGCAGAACAACACGTTTTTATTCCCGCGCTCTGTGAGAATAATGAATTATGCTTTCCGAGGACCGTTGCCTGGCAAAAGTCCAGCAGTAGGGGCGCGACTTCCTACCTGCAGAGAGAGGATGGCACCGTTCCAAGGGTTAATGGTGTTAAATGCTAGCACAGTTGATCTTTCATCGCCATCCCAGTGACAATAAGAAAGCCACTGAGTCCTTTTACATAACGATATTACATTTTCAGCAAATACAGGGTGTATCGATTTGGTGGCTGTAAAAAGTGTGGTTTGTTTCGTCTCACTCATTCCTTTCCTCTAGGCGCTTGTATCAGCAAACAGCGGTAATTATACATTGATATATCGAGTTTTCGGACTTTATCCATCGTCCTGGTTTTTAAGATTACTAATAAAAACACGACGTTTCGGAAATTGGATCTGTTTCCGTCCTCAGGTGAGGGATACACCTATTGTGTTGGGTCCGTTAGAAAGAGCTAGACTCAATCTGTGGTCGCTCTGGGCAACCGATGTTAGAGTCAGAGTTACGTTGCGACTGACGGTCAGTCAGTCAGTAAGTCTTGGTTACAAAACACGTAGATTATAAACACCTGAGACCAGGCTAAGTGCATGAGAGCTAATGAGAAAAATATTCATAACAAATTGTTCCAAACAAATTGAAGCTTGGAACCAGGATAGATAGAGCTGTAGAAATTTATGTCACAAAACCAAACTGGAATAGAAAGGAGAACTAGTAAAAAAAACTAATAGTGTCATACTAGCGTCAACAATGGAGTAAATCACGTCTATCTAATTTAGAACTTAATAGAAATGAATAAAAGCATATATCACGGCATACAGATCTTTTACGTGAATTGGTGACTTCATTGCTGATAATGGGGATCCAAATGGGAGAAAAGTCCAAACTGGGTTGGCTAATTGGGTTGGCCGAGCATGTCATATGGGCCGCTTCCTTGTATTTCCTATACCTAATGTGGTTTTCAATATCCAAAATCTTAGCTTCATCCCAGCCTACCCTATGTCCCTCTTCACAGGCATGTTGAGCTAGTTTAGATTCTTCTAGAAGACCTTCTTTGAGGTTACGCCTATGTTCCCGGAGCCGCACGGCCAGAGGTCTGCCTGTTTCGCCAATGTAGCTTCTGCCACATTCACAGGGAATGCTATAGACGCACTGTGCCGTCTGTTGCGGATCTCTTTTCGGTCTAGTTTTCATAAGGGAGTTCCTAAGTGTGTGTTTCGTACGGAAGATGGTCCTAATATTATATCGATTACCTATCCGTTTAAACTTTTCAGAAACACCCTTCACATATGGAATATAAACAGAACACAGAGTGTTTTCCTCTTTCTTCGGACNAGACCGAAAAGAGATCCGCAACAGACGGCACAGTGCGTCTATAGCATTCCCTGTGAATGTGGCAGAAGCTACATTGGCGAAACAGGCAGACCTCTGGCCGTGAGGCTCCGGGAACATAGGCATAACCTAAAAGAAGGTCTTCAAGAAAAATCTAAACTAGCCCAACATGCCTATGAAGAGGGACACAGGGTAGGCTGGGATGAAGCTAAGATTTTGGATATTGAAAGCCTCATCAGGTAGAGGAAACACAAGGAAGTGGCCCATATGGCATGCTCGGCCAACCCAATTAGCCAACCCAGTTTGGATCCCCATTATCAGCAATGAAGTCACCAATTCACATAAAAGATCTGTATGACGTGATATATGCTTTCATTCATTTCTATTAAGTTCTAAATTAGATAGACGTGATTTACTCCAATGTTAACGCTAGTTAGACACTATTAGTTTTTTTTTCACTAGTTCTCCTTTCTATTCCATGCCGTGGGGTCATGGACCTGGTTATTAGTTTGGTTTGTGGCATAAATTTCTACAGCTCTATCTATCCTGGTTCCACGCTTCTATTTGTTTGGAACAATTTGTTATGAATATTTCTCTTATTAGCTCTCATGGACTTAGCCTGGTCTCAGGTGTTTATAATCTTCGTGTTTTGTGACATCGGTTGTCCACTGATTGCGACTATCTTTTTCTAACGGACTCAACAGAATAGGTGTTATCCCTCACCTGAGGACGGAAACAGATCCAGTTTCCTAAACGTCGTGTTTTTATTAGTTATCTTAAAAACCAGGACGATGAATAAAGTCCGAAAACCCAGTATCTCTGTGTGTTATACACCAACGTCAGAATCCTATAGTAACTACTAGCGGTGATTATAGTTTGCACCACATCCTTTAATATTAAAATTATGATTTTTTGTGTTCCGTATGATTCTCACGATAAAATGCGATTTTCACAGCTGAAAAATATATTAATTTAAGGAACACCCATAAGAAATTCATCTTCAGTTTCACCATATGGAAAATGTTCTTTGTTCAGCACCCTATGTGTTCAGTATGTGCTTTATATTTATTCGGTATTAGGGCCTTGAGCGGTGCTGCCACCTAATGCAGACATCCTTGTCAGGCCGACAGGAGCTTGCGACATCTGTTGCATCTCCTACTAACTGCTCTGTGAACACGGATCCCATATAACAAGGGACTCGCTGATACTTCACATTCTCGTGTAGCAAACGGACTGTAATATAAAAGGAAAGTAAATAGAGATTTTAAGAGAATGATAACTATATGTACAACTGTTTTAACAGCATCATTAGAAAATTACTAGATTCCTTTGTAGCAAACGACTGGAACCAAAATTTCCGTATCAGAGACCTTTCTGAACGCACAGAAGTTTTCGTCCGTAAGGTTGCCTAAGAAATGTGTGACGTACTCTCAATGATGGTTTAGACAAACAATAGAAGGCAGCGTCCCACTGAACGTTTTGTGTAATCCGGGAAAAATCATGAAAATAATTTCAGTAGTATAATCGATCAGGGATCCGAAAATCTAGCTTGGACTATCGTTGCTAACACAAATCCGGATTAATAACTGAGACTTACATCGTCTGGGATGATATCGCACAGTCTGCTAGATTGTTACATAAGTTTCAGAGGAACATGCAGCTCTCATCTTCATACTAAATTTTGTTTTCATTTTCTATTTCTCAAATTTAGGAACGTTTTACTTTGTAAGATTTGAGGCTTTCACGGCGGTGACTATGGAGAAAGCAGTCTTCTGGGATTTGGCACCGTGTATATGTGGTGTTAACCGACGTTTCGGAGGAACGTATCGCCTCCATCTTCAGGGTAGAAGAAAAAATATATAAGAAATCTGCAAGCGGAGAGACCGTGAGAACCGGTAAAAGCAGACAGTCTTATATATTTTTTCTTCTACCCTGAAGATGGAGGCGATACGTTCCTCCGAAACGTCGGTTAACACCACATATACACGGTGCCAAATCCCAGAAGACTGCTTTCTTCAACGTTTTACTTATTCTTAAAATGTAGGCAACAGCCTGCTCCGAAAGGTCGGTAACGACTATACTGCTTGATGTCACAACTCAGCAACCGTAAACCTCACAGGGTTAACAACCTTTACACCAAAACCTTCAGTAACGACATTTTGACAAGTCTAGAGCTAGCGCGTAAAATGAGTGCCGGTGGCACGTGTCACGTGCGTTATCATGCGCTTACTATACTCACGAGTAACAGCAGATATTGTTGTGCTATGTGCAAGAGCAGACGATGTTGTATGTTCCTCTAAATAACAGAGTTCGCCAGCTCAGTCTTTGTGCATCTACTCTGCGACGTGACGCTTGCTCTTGGAGCCATGCCTCGGATGGAAGAGTTACGTCATCACTTCACGCTATCAGCAGGTGACGGTGAGTAATGGTTGCACAGTAGAGCTGACGTCATGTTAGTACGAGAAATGTCAAGCGAAAATGAGGGAAGGAACAAGGAATGTTATACATAACCTCAGTTTGTCGCTCATACTGTGATCTCTTGACCATGCTGAATAACTTTAACCCTTTTCAGGCTGAAAAGAGATAGCGGAAATTGTCTGCAGTAGCTGCGATTTCTAGTAGAACTGTCATGAGTACTGGGTCCGTGGACAACAGCCTTCTCTTTTTATCGAACAGTCAGACAATGCGAACAACGTTACTCATCTGTGTCACTTCGCTGTCTCCTTTTAATGTATCACATCACATCGCGTGTATTACTAAGCCTGAATGTAAAATTTTGTTTTAATTCATTTTAAAAATAATATACAAGAATTCAGTCCGTACCTCACAGGAAACACTGCTTCTCCGTAAAAACAACAAACATGACGCTGTGTGTTCATGATAGTGAGCGTGCGTTTCGGTGGCCCACAGAAAAATAAACTCGTAATGCTCAAAACGGAAGTAAAGATCCTGGGCTTCAAGTTTGTACGTCTTCTTCGTTGCACTCTTCAAGACACAATCCCACCTCAGAAGTTGGTACGGGCGCCTATTGATGCTAAGTTATCTCTGTAACAGACCGCTGAAGCCCATAGCATTGTGAGACGTCGAGGCTCCCACTTATTCTCTAGACAATCGGCTCACAGATGGCGCTGAGGTTGTCAGCCTTACGCACCAGCCGCCCTTTACCCACAGGAAGATTCCTGGTACTCATTTCTGTTAGATGCTGAGTAGACCAGTAGTGGTCACCAGTATAGGGACTTTATTTGTTTGTGTAGATGTGTATCAGTTACCGAGGGGTCAGAGGGTGAGGTTATGTGGACTATCCATGAGCTCTGTGTGTCTAACTGCACACTGGCCACCAGCCCCCCCCCCCTCTCGCTCCCTGCATTATCATCTGATTCGCACCCACAGAATTCAACCCCAAAAACGGTTTATCGCGCTCAGAGCAAGAATGCACTAACCGCAAATGCATCAGCACAGACGAGTGTGCCACTCTTCAATGCACATTCCAATTCTGTGATTCTGTCTATCGATTGGGCCCCACATCAACGAATCAGTAAGCAATTTACTTGTTAATATCTGCCTGAGTACAAATATTCACCTTTTTGTGGTTTATTTAAGCACGCTGTGGGCAGCCGGACTGGAAGGAGGCGCCCGTGGTCTCATTTGAGGTACTAAAACTGAATTCACTTCGAGGGGTTGAGGTAAAACACGAAACACTTTAGTTAGGATTACCGCCTTCCCCGGCCAAGACTCGAACCCATCACCTTCTGGATGTACGTCTGAAGCATTGCCGTTTGTGACAGCATACTGTGTTTATATTGGAAAAACGACGCGAACATGAGGGGCTATCCATCTTAATATTATCCTTCGACCTACGTATAGGTCCTCCTTCTCCCCACCAAAATCCTACAGGCACTACCCTTCTCCTTGACTGCTACATGCCCTGTCAATCTCACTCACTTTGGACTGATAATTATAATTATACTTGGAGAAGAGTACAAGTACAGTGAGGAGTTGTTAGCGCCACGCCCAACTCCCAGCTGGAGGATCACCCCTTGTCGGCTGTCCGCGACTGCTTTCTCGCCGCTACCCTCCATATATAGAGACCGTCTCCTCCATCCGCAACCTGAGGACGCGCCTTGCCGTGGTGACAGGGACCCACGTAACATGACTTAAGCCTTGAAAAGACGGGTGATCTGTTATCAGTTTACTGAAGTATATGCATTCATTACCAAACTCCACGGTGCTGAGTCCTTTCCAAAAGAGCTAATTTCCTGATCTCTCAGTAAATGTCCCGCCATTTTTATGGAATTTGCTGTTTTGTTACCCTCTTGACACGAGAAGACCATTGGTATCTAACCTGAGCCATAGTAATCCAATCCACATCCTCGTACCTAAGTTCTCTGAGAATATTAGTAATATTATCCTTCCATCTTCATTTCAGATATCTTCCTAGTGTTCAGATTTTAGGAACAAACTTTTTTTATTTAATTAATAGCATATTTACATTCTACTCTCTATAATTGTAGTTATTTGTAGATACGAAATGATGAGACAGCTGGCACCATATTAGCAGCTCCTAACCTGAATAGAAATGGGTTATTTGGAAGAACGTGGCTTTCTGAGCTGCAGTGTTGTGTAGCACGTAGGGAGTACTGACTGCTTCTAGTGGCTTCTTGCTTGGGCTGTTATTCGAGCCTGAAGACAGAAGATATATGTTCCTTCGAAACGTAAGGTTTTCTACAAGGCGTTACAAGCCAGAAAGCTGTACTGTTCACTTCCCCGTGAGACACTCAAACCCAACATTAGTTATTTTGATCAATATCCCACACTCCATTTTCTTTTTATTTTTGGAAACAACAGGCGGTTGCGGGTTGCGTGTACATGAACATTTTTAACAAATAAAATAATTGAAAATTCTATACCGGATAACTACCCTTGCTTTCAATGCCTGCCTGTGTACTGTGGCACTATATTTGTTGCACGTCGAAGGTTTAATCCCTCTGTGACCTTAATTCTCCTTTTGTTACTGCGCTGCACTGCTTCACTTGTATATCTGAATCTCTCCCGCGTACAGCAATGAACTTTAATCGCCAAAGCATGCCAATGTTGCAAATGTGTACTGTAGATTAGTCGGAAACTCCGAGAATCAAAAAGCACGAAATTAATCACTAAAAGCAGTAAAGAGGAAATTTAAAAGTAAACTACGGTCTGTGTAGGAATAAATTGTGAAATTGTGCGCAAGAAATAACACATATACATGGAGTCTGGAAACGGCGTTATCAGAAGTAGGAAAATATCGCCTGTTACACGGATATCGGTTATGTCAGAGACAGGAAACACCAGCAGACAGTACCGGAAGTTGGGTAGTGTGTTCATACCCCACAGGAAACATTACGTCTACTGCGTACTGGTGAAAGGTGGGGACGTGGAGGTATAGCTTCCACGCATCCTTAAAACTTCGCTCTAGATGAGAGCACGTTTCCATTTCCTGCAATCCACCACTCTCAACCTTGTGACCTGAAGCAGGTTTAAGGGTCGATCTCGGGACTTGTGATCAAAGCGGATCAATAAAATTTTAATTACGAGGCTCGAGCGGGTTGCCTACAGCAGGCGCTCTATTGGCTTTCTGTCACGTTATGCAGACCGCAGGTTTGCTAAGTGTTATAGGCAACCAGAAGCTTTATCAATAATCAGAATCACATGGGCTTCTCTTCTGCTCGGGTACATATGCAGAGCGGGTTGGCTTAGCGGTAATGCCACCTTAGGAAGGTTCACATTCCTGTCCTGCAGGCAAATGCCGATTAGGCCACGATTGAGTCCCTTAAAATCCTTGCCAATTCACCATTCATCATCCTACCCTTTGACGCCGTACCGTCTCGATACATAAACCTGACAGTTACTTCGAGAAAATGCCATTGAAATTTAAACGCCAAATGTAAAGTTTTCTTATGCCTAATTAAGCTCCACGACATGAAGACGTATGAGGCCGTGGAGGAATAGCTCCACCGATCTTGGCTTCTGCAATAAATAGAGTGACTGATCAGCTTCACGTCACGGCCGCATTACCCCTGGGAGTCTCCGGTACCGGGTGGGCACCAGACCCAGTCTGGACGCTGAGGAGTGAAATATCTGTTTCTGTTTCCGTTAATCGAAGCCCTGACGTCTAGCACGTAGTCCACCCCTATACCGACTATTCCGCTGAAATTCAAGATAAATTATAATTGTTTTTATGTGACGTCGTGTAGTCTGGTATGAAGGTAGTAACAATTCGACCGCTCTTAGAGGAATTTTGGGCGTAGGGGTTGAGTACGTAAGAAAATGTTTTCGTTGGATTTCAGGTTCTCATAGCGACGACTACAGTTCCAATCTCTTCTGTTAATGAGGCCGTGCAGTTTGTGTCAGAGCAATATTCTGCCTGCATCTTCAGGTTGTAATTGGAAACCAAGCGACAAAACAGTCACCTCCTTCTTAATGATTACTTACTGCTCAGCTTACTCTTCGACCCTGAAGACGGAAGCAATGCCTTCACCCGAAACGTCTGTGAACTACAGAACTATACGTAGTCACATGCGAGAAGGCAGTCCTCTCCATGCAAGTACTCTGTTGTAGTGGAACCAAAGAGGTTAAGAAGAAAGAGATGACTCAAGAAGCGAGACAAAGGGAATGNGGCAGAATGGGAGAGAAGAAAGGGAAATGCTTGAGGGCAGGCATCTCTTTTTACCGTAATGATGACGATTCTGTGCGATTCCACGTCTGACTAACTTACGATGCTCATGTCACTACGTTCATAACGAAATATGCATTGTTTTAATATGCTACACGCTTTCCGGCCCCAGTGCTGTTAGATACGGAACGCAGGCTGAGATAATGCATAATATGATCTCTACACGCCCGTTATCGTAAACGGGCCGAGGGAGTTCCAATCTTGGGCACAGCACAGAATACAGAAACCTCTTAGGTCTGCCAGTTCTCACACCGGTGGCTATGAAGACAGTAACGATAAGGTAAAGTTGCCCCCGTGCTTAAGCAATTAAGCACTACGCCATGAAGGCGTATGGGGGACGTCCTTACTAGTTGGAGGTATGTGGTCAGCTTCACGCCCCAGCAGCTTAACCCCTGGTACTCACTGGATAAGGAGGCTGGGTGGGCCCCAGAGCCGGTCTGGACCGCTTGGAGAAGAGAAAATTCTTTATCCTACTGGGACTCGAACTGCGACCCCTCGCTCATCCAACCCAGGGGTAAAGCGATAGGGACGTGAAGCTGACCACTCACCTCCAGCTAGTGCTGAGATCAAGAAAACCATACGCCTTCATGGAGTAAAGCTTAATTAGTTAAGCAATGAGACAACGATAACTTTCACAGACTGCGATTAGCTTTAGTGAACATGTTTGTTAAGTGCGCTGTCTCTTGACTTATGCATTTCTTATTTATATTAGTTTAACGGGATACGATTTATTCATTAACTCTGAACGTTTGTTTTTCTTTTTAGTCTGTAAGCGAAGTCGAGCTTGTTACTCACCGAGTCACGGAAGTCGCTGCAAATATTACGGGAGGTGATAACAGATGGCAGCTCTGTCATGCAGAGACAATCTCGCCTCCCCTGAGTGTCTCTCATCAGTAGGCAGGGCGGACGCTACTTACTGTTTTATATTCTCTATGATAAAACTTGGAGCAGTTCTCTTTACGCACTACAACATGCCATAAGGTCTTTATATCTGGAAGGGAAAATGGCCTTGCTCTATCGAGCGATCTTACAGGGCACGAGTATCTGCAGAAAATGGCGACGTTTAACTTTTTAATTTAAACACAGTGGTAACTACATCTGCCGTCTCCTTTTCCATACAAAAACTCTGCACACTATATACTGTATCGCATGATTTAAAAGTAAAAAATTCTGCATTCTGCCCACACAGTGTATTTATGTGTTCCGTATGATTCTCACAATAAACAGCGACTGTTTCCCCAAACAGCATTAACCGGTTGGGGTCTGTTATGGAGGCGTGATATGTTTCCTGTGAGGTACGAACTGGATTCTTATACAGGGGATGGACAAAAATATGGAAACATCTGGTGAAATGCATGCCTGAATTGAAGTGTTTATTTTAGCGACGTTTGTAGGTCACGCTGCCGTATCTGCCCAACACCATACCTGTACAACCTCCGCAATACGTTGCAAGCTTCATCTGTTGTCGAGACAGTGTTCTGTGCAATTTTTTGTGCATCACGTCAGAGCTAACAGAATTCGAACGCGGGCAAATTGTTGGGGCCCATATGGTGGGTGCTTCCGTAACCAAGGTAGCCGAGGTTTTTGGTGTTTCGCGAGGCACAGTATCCAAGATTATGACCGCATACAGGAGGACTGAAAAAACCGCATCCGATAAACACCAGCGTGGACGGAAATGTGTGTTGAGTGATCGAGACAGACGAACATTGCGTAGGATTGTGACGAAAAATAAGAAGACTACAGCTGCAAAAGTGACTGCTGAACTGAATGTCACGCTCACAAACCCTGTCAGCACCAAAACAGTACGAAGGGAACTACACACTCGGGGTATTTCTGGACGTGCTGCAATTCCAAAGCCACTCATCAGTGATGAAAATGCCACTAAGAGGACAGTGTGGTGCCGAAGTCATAAAACCTGGACTATGGAGCAATGGAAGACGGTCATTTGGTCGGATGAGTCCACCTTCACACTGTTTCCGACTTCTGGCCGAGTTTACGTCTGGAGAACGCCATCCCAAGCTTACGATCCAGATTGTTTGCTGCCAAGAGTGAAACATGGCGGGGTTCGATCATGGTAAGGGCAAACATCGTGGTATTCTGTCGGACCCATCATTACCCTGCAAGGTCACGTCACTGCAAATGACAATATGACCATTTTGGGCTACCAGGTCCATCCCATGGTGCAAACTTCGTTCCCTAATGGTGATGCCATTTACCAAGACAACAGTGCCTGTGTTCACATAGCTCACATCGTCCAGGACTGGTTTCCTGAGAATGAAGATGAAGTGTCACGTCTGCCATGGCCCCCACAATCGCCAGATATCAATATTATTGAGCCTTTGTGGTCTGTTTTGGAGAGCAATCTGCGTGCGCGCAATCCACCTCCATGATCGATAACAGAACTTACCATGTTTTTCAGGAAGAATGGTACAAGATTCCCTTGCAAATCATACAGGACCTCTTATTTATCCATTCCAAGGAGACTGCAAGCAGTTCTGCAAGCCAGAGGTTGTCATACACCATATTAGTCACGGTAATGTGTCTTTTGTTGGGTGTTTCCATAATTTTGTCCATCGCCTGTATATAAAGTCTCTGCATTCTGCCTACACGGTGTATTTATGTGTTCCGTGTGATTCTCACAATAAACAGCGACTGTTTCCCCAAACAGCATTAACCGGTTGTTCTCTGTAGTGGAGACGTAATGTATTTCCTGTGAGGTACGGACTGAATTCTTATATATAAAGTCTCTGCATTCTGCCCACACAGTTTACTTATGTGTTCCCTATGATTCTCAGATTAAACAGCTACTGTTTTCCCAAACAGCATTAACCGGTTGATCTCTGTAGCTGAGACGTAATGTGTTTCCTGTGAGGTACGGACTGAATTCTTATATATAAAGTCTCTGCATTCTGCCCACACAGTGTATTTGTGCGCTCCGTATGGTTCTCACAATAAACAGCGACTGTTTCCCCAAGCAGCATTAACCGGTTGAGCATTGTTATGGAGACGGAGTGTAAATCTTTGTGGTAATAGGTAACGGCAAAAATTGTTCATCGCCACGAGAATCTGAGTCTCCTTATATGAAGATGGAGGCAACCGGTTGCTCCGAAACCCTCCTGTCTACCACACTACACTGCGTCACACCATAACAGAACATAACCATTAATCGTTCCTGTGTTGATCCCTTTCAGCTGGCTTCCGTTTTTATAACATGTTGCCCTCGACTGTACGATGGACACAGTGTATGCTGGAGGGCTCGTAAAACTATTATGGCGGGTAATTGTGGGCTCACAGCACCCCCGCATCCCCAATTTTGTGTTCCTTTAACAATGCAGGACTGTTGCGTTGTCAGGGAAACGGAGAACTGTAGACTACAAATTGCAATGTAAAAAGCTTCTGTCTTCTGCTGGGGGGTGGGTCAACTTGAGTCTGTAGCGGAACTGCCACTGGTAGGAGACACGGGTAGCTCAGTCAGTATAGTGACTGAGCTACAGGCTGGATGACAGAGGAATTGGGGTTCGATTCCAGCAGCGGTAAGCAAGTTTCCTCCTATCAAGACTGTCCAGACCGGCTTTGGAAACCATCCAGCCTCCTGTCCAGGATTGATGCGGTGTGAAGTGAATCTGAGTACACACTTCCATCTGGCATCGAAGTTAAGAATACTTGGAGTTACACTCGCACGTCCCCATACTGCTTCATGGCATGATGTTTGATCAAGCAGAGCGAGGATTTTACGTTTTTGCCATTAAGAAGAGTGGCTTAAGTTTATGATGCAGATTTGGAAATATCCAGGTTGGAAAGATGAAGTTCTCACAGAAAATTCTCACGCGTTCTACATAGCCTGACCTTCATTTTGTTCTCCCATATATGCCCAAGTCTCACCAGCTCTGTTTTCAGTTCAGATTCTTCAGTAAAAATTTTGTATTCATTTCTTACATCGCCTATCTCCTCTATAGTTCCCTTGATTTTGTGAAAGATACAGATCATGCAGCCACTCGCAAGGCAACTCTCTCCTTTCCCCTCCCATTTTCTCCCTTCTGTGACAAAATACTTCCCTCAGCACCCTGTTCCCAAACACCCTCAGTCTATGAACTCTATTCCGGGCGAGAGACCAAGTTTCACACCCATGCAAAATAACTGTCCATATTTTTGTGTTTGTTTATATAAATCGATTAATTTTTAAATCAATCCACGAGACAGTAAATCGATTAGTGATAAGAATTTAATGAATTTAAATACTGACGGACAAGCAGCCCCCCACTGTCCGTGATTTCTTTCATCAAGAATTAAACCCTGACAGTAATTCCTGCTCTAAAGTTGTTAAAAATGCCGGGGGCAGTTACCTCGCTGAGCTGGGTCAGTTCTGACAATTGCATGTCCGCAGTACTGACACATAGATACAGCTATGCTCGGTCTGCTATGAGAACAAGCCTGCGTCATCATCAGACAGTGACGTACATCACTGCGCCATCATTATAATCTGTTTCAGATTACTTCCGGTAATCATATGCCAGACACTCCATATATATTTTTTTTTCCTTGGCACTACAGCCCCAGTGGACCTAGGCCTACCTCCATGAACTTCTCCGTTCACTTCGGTTTTTCTAGATCTTACACGTATGGTAGGACTCCTTGGGCGAGTGATCAGCTCGTCGCAAGGCCTCTACCTGTAGACAAACACAGAAAAACGCACACAAACATCCATGCCCTGAGTGGGATTCGAACCCACGATCTCGGTTTCCGAGCGAGCGAAGCATGCCTTAGACCGCTCGGCTACCGTGACCGGCACACACTCCATATACTCCGCACATATTACATAGGGACTTTTCTTCCGCAAGGTTGCCTGCTCAAGGTGTGACGTACTTTTGTTCGTACAATGGCTGGAGTATAAGAGATCTCTTCGAAATACTGCGTATTAACAAATATTTTTTTTATTGCTAGTGGGGTGGGACTAAGTCCCTTGTTCTGCGGCCACTTCTGGTCTATTGTACCAGCCCCAGATGATAGGTGAAGGTGATTGTGGAGCAATTGGTGAATGAAGCTTGGCAGGGGAAACCGAAGTACTCGGAGAAAACCTGCTCCAGCGCCACTGTCCACCACAAATCCCACTTGACCAGACCCAGGATCGAACCCGGGCCGCCGCAGTGGGAAAACAGCGACTAACCGCTTGAGCTATGGCGCGACCGTATTAACAAATAAGTAACATATAAAAATTGAAGGGGGGTGCGCGGTAGGGTAGTTGGTTGAGGGCACTATGCTACAAGCCGGAAGGTCGCAGGCTCGATTCTCGGTGAAGTCACTGGATTTTTTCAGTCTACCTAATTCTTCCAGCCACACTATGGCCCTGGGGTCGACTCATCCTCTAACAGAAATGAGTACTAGGAATCTTGCTGGGGGTAAAGGGCGGCCTGTGCCTAAGGCTAACAACTTTACCGCCACCTGTGAGCCGACTATCTAGAAAATATGGGAGCCTCGACGTCTCACAACCCTATGGGCCTCCACGGCCTGTTACAGGGATATCTTTACCTCTTTTATCTTTTATAAATATTGAAGTCACAAAAATTGAGAGCAAATCAAATTCGGGGAATGCTTGTTTCCGTTCAGTTCGGAATTTTTTGTATTCCTGTCGGTTGTCTAAACATGTAAAGATTAAAATATGCAGAATTGTAATGTTTCCTGCTGTTTTGTATGGGTAAGAAACTTGGTCTCTCACCCTATAAGAACAATGTACAATGAGAGTGTCTGAGGAAAATACTTGGGTCTGAAAGGGAGGAAATGAAAGGACGACAAAGGGCACTACATGAGGAGGCGCTTCATAATTTCTATTAACTTCGCCGACAAGCGGCGGTCGCTCGGTCGGTATAGTTCGCTTGCGGACTACAGGTCACAGTTTTGTTGCTAGGGCAATAAAATGAAGGAGAATGAGAAGGGTGCGGGACGTAGCCCATATTGAGATAAGAGAAATGCATACGTTTTGGCAGGAGAATCTGAATGAAATAGAAAAATATGGATAATAGGTGTGAACGACGGATATTATTAAAATGGACACTGAAGAATATGATATTAAGGTGAAGATTGGATTCATCTGTTTCTGAACAGGGGCTAATGGCGGGTTCCTGTGAAAGAAATTTCGGGTTCTATAAGTAGGGGAAATCTGTAGACCAGATCTGTGAGTGTTTGCTTCCCAAGGAATATTGTGCTCCATTTGGTTAGTTGGGTTTACGATCAATGCAACAGGCGAAATGTATTTTAAATGTATGCACTTAATTTTCTTCAGTGACTTGCTATGAATATTTTAGTCACACTTTAACCCGAACAAACTTTCTGTGCTTGGGTTATGCATCAGACTCGCGAAAAGTGAGGAAAACCACGAAAATCCTCAATCAGCAGAGCCCGCATCCGGTCTGAGGTTCGAATCCAAAACTCTCAAATATTAAGCAGAAATTCTAATCATGCATATGTTTGTTGGACTACCTTAGGTCCGTACAGTTCGTTGTATCCTTAGATGTAGGCATAAACGGGAGGATAATATTGAAAAGGATCGCAGGGGGATATGGATCTAGTGGTGCAGCTGTTGTGAACACGGAAAAAAAGCTTTCGGCTACATAAAAGCGGATACATTCTTGAATAGGTGACTATTACCTTCTCCAGGATCTCCTCTATGGGATTACTCTGTGAGCCAATACTTTTAACACACGAATAAAACGTTTACTGCAGATGCAGTTTAAACTGAATTTTAATCACTGCATGACACAAAATGTGAGCCACGTTTTTCCGTGAATTATTTAACAGCATTGCCAGTATCGAAGACTACAGAACGTCGGACGATGGGACAAATTATAAGTGATACGGAAGGAACCGGTAGCGACAAAATCGAGGTACTATCCAAGCATTTATCTGTAGGAACTGGATAAAACCATGAAAAGCCACAGTCATGAAAGTCAGTGTTTAGGGTGAGATTCGAAGGAGGACCTTGGGAATTCAAGTCTACAGCGTTACATGAGGGTCTATGGGCATTGCAGTCACAATATCCAACAACTCAGCAGTATTGCCAACAGTTGGATGGTCCTATTGTTAAACTGTCACACTTTCATTCCTTCATTCTAATCTGCTTGCATGTGCCAATTTCGTATTTATATTTTATTGTGTAATCTCTTACTGCAAGTTTCACTTTTCTATTTTTTTTTTTTTGATATGTTGGGTTTAGATCTGTAAATGTTGGCTTCAAATTTCCACCCAGTCAATATTTATTTAATCATAACGGTTTTGCGGTTCGCAATGAAAACACGGCCGGTAGCTAAACTGTGGCGCCAGCAGTAGCAGGTCTCGGCCAATATGACAACTCGTGCGACATGCTCAGTCTCTCGTTAAAAATGAAAATGGCATGCCTAGTGGTTAAAACACACGTCTAATTTTTCTACACATACCGTGTTACAAACTGTATTTACATTTGGCACTTCAAAGTACAGCGGTAACTATATGTACCACCGGCTTGAACATTCAGGAATTCGACGTTTTCCCCACATAATACCGTTCATGTGTTCCGTATGGTTCTCACAGTAAACAGCGACTGTTTCCCCAAACAGCATTAACCGGTTGGGCTCTGTAGCGAAGACGTAATGTGTTTCCTGTGAGGTACGGACTGAATTCTTATATATAAAGTCTCTGCATTCTGCCCACACGGTGTATCTATGTGTTCCGTATGGTTCTCACAATAAACAGCGGCTGTTTCCCTAAACAGCATTAACCGGTTGGTCTTTGTAGCGGAGACGTAATGTGTTTCCTGTGAGGTACGGACTGAATCCCTATATATCTACACAACCGTCAAGCTGCGTATTAAACATCGCCGAATAGAGACTGGGCTAAACGCTGACACAGTATAATTATATGGAATGATAAAACGAAGAAGTTCTGGGAAGAACTAATCACCTACTTTCCTTGGACATGACAAGGGTCATACAGAAAATATGAAATGAAAGGGAACAAGCAGGCAGCAATCTTTAAAGCCTCATAATGAAAATGAGTTCGGGGATATACAGAGAGGCATAGATGGATATAGAGACAGCAAGGCAATCTCATAAGGCTCTTTCTATTATTGCAAAAGAAGCAAAGTTGGTTAAACAAGGATATTACGAAAATACGAATATGCGAATGTGGGTACTGGATCCGTCTGGTTCGGATGCAGTCCAGTGGAAGGTTCTTGTGAATGTGGCAATGAAGCTTCGTAAACAGTAACACAGGAATGGTGTTCTCTGCGTGGTCTGCGCGATAAACACGAGATGCAACAATAGAAGAACTGTTGGGAGAGGTATTTTCTATGCGGCCCGTTATGCAGCTACATACGGAGTCGATTGTCCGTTGTGAGTTCAACAGTTGGAAACCAGTTAGTTCAGCTCTGGAGCTGCAGTGAAATAGGCGACAGCCAGCGAGGAGGTGGAGACGTGAATACGGAAGCTGAGGAAGCTACTGTGCTGGAAGCTGTTACCAGACAAGTACGTGCTGTAATGAACTACTGAGTGTGTGAATTAGCGATAGCGATATAGCTACTTGTAGTTACGTTCTGTACTCACTCGTTCGCAGCTACCCTCCATGTCCGCAGGCCGCCCCGAGGACGAGTCAGTCCGCATCTAACGTGGAGTTACGATCTGTAAGTGTTGAATAAATGCAATTACCAATCCAACCCCGTCTACAGTCACTCTATCACGTGACAGTATTAATTAGTAGAGATGGAAGTTCAACGCCTCGAACGGCGATGTAATTATGATTGAAGGCACAGGGGATAGAGTTCTGGGCACAAGAACAAGTTTCAGAGAAGCCTACACCAAACTCTTCACAAAAGATCACAAGTACTTAACTGATAAGTATGTATATAAATAATTTTTGTTTCAAATCTTCTTAAATTATTTTTTATCTCCTCCCTTTTAACACCCACGTCTCACTGCTGATGTCACTACGGGACGTATTAATGTTTTATATACTTAGGTTTTAGTGACTGTAGGTTGGCACAATGTGTATGCCTTATCGCCGGATTGTATGGTGTGCGTTATATTACTTCTCTCATCTATTTCTGCACCTAGATATTTAAACTTCTGTACCATTTCAGATTCTTTGTGACTGGTGTTGTAACGAGTTTATTCGTGAGTAGCATGTAAGTATATCACTCCGACATAAATCTCAAGTCATGATCATTACATCATGATTAAAACGCAAGCAGGGCCATTATCTCAAGTAGCGCTGTTACCGCGAGCACCTGCTGCTTGCTTTCCGCCGAGAGAGAAGGCCTGAGATTCGGGACTTCAG
>NW_019723312.1:1324116-1362988 GCF_002891405.2 Cryptotermes secundus | reverse complement strand
GTCGTGTTTACGGGCCCCCCCCCCCCCCCCCCCCGTCAAGTGAAGGCTACCAGCACACACACACATATATAGAGCTTGCATGACCCTCCTTACCTTGCAAACATGTCAACAGTGCTTGAATCAAAGAATGACTTTAGGACTTCACAGCAGGCAGTACCGAGGTCGTGACACCATCCTACAGTTTTGCAGACAGACAGCAACGTTTCGGACTTACATACTGCATCCATCGTCAATGTAGGAAAAGAGTGAAGCAATATGTTCCTCCAGAAGGTCTTTACCAACTTACAAGACTACACGGTGTCACAATCCAGAAGAGAACACTTTGGATGAAACTAGTCACCACAGTTAATCGTCCGATTAGCTAACTCCACAGTAACGAATATTATACAAGTTGAAAGTGGTTCAGCTGGTTAAGAAATTATCCGTCTTTTATGGAACCCGAAGGGCAAGTGGTAGCATAGTTGGTTGAGGCACTATGCTAAAAGCCGAGGGGGTTGCTGTTTCGATTCCTGATGAGGTCACTGGATTTTTCATTTGACCTAACCCTTTCAGCCGCACTATGGCCCTGGGGTCGACTCAGCCTCTAACAGAAATGAGTACCAGGAATCTTCCTGCGTGTAAATGTGCGGCCGGCGTATAAGGCTGACAACCTCACCGAAATCTGTGAGCCGATTGTCTAAAAAATGTGGGAGCTCCGACGTCTCACAAACCGTATGGGCTTCCACGTCTTTACCTATTCTTATTGAACCTGAAGGCTCATTACCGGGTTGAGAACACGGCAACATGGTAATTTCCGTTATGGTCTGGTACCACGTTCTAAAACGTGATAGGTAAATTGTTCCCTGTGCATGAGGACATACGGAGTGCTGGGGGTATAGCTCCACGCATTCATACTTCTGACACTAGATGGATGTGAACAGTCAGTGTCGTGCCCCGTCCGCCTTAACCCGGTACTCATAGGATAGAAGGCTAGCTCGGCGTCAGATCCTGTGTGAACCCCTCAAAGAGAGCCCATTGCCTCTGCCTGGAATCGAACTGCGACTCTACTATCGCTCATCCCGTAGTCTTCTTGCTACGTCGACCGAGCCATACGCTTCAAGTATCTGTGTTCCCCCGGGGAACCGAGAACCCATGAGCTCTGATACGCGGCTGTGGTTCGAGTAACAGGAAGTCGACATCATTCGCATTTCGTGTTAATTTTCCCTTGTGCGCGTCCTCGAATGAGGTCACCAGCTTCACTGAAATAACGGCAGAATTTTGACATATTCAAGCTAAAGGCGGTTACTGAAACATCTGCGTTCTGACTGCGCCTTCCATCATCAGACAACACTCGCACAGCTGATCAGCAAGCTTTTCTCTGTTTGAACCGTTGCGTGTGGAGTGACAGAGACAAGATGGCTGGCTATTTATATTGCGAACTTAACGCAGTTTTTGGCCATAATTAATTGGAGGCCCAGTACTGCTGCAGGAGCTAATTCGGTCTGCCCATTGGCTGACAGGTTGCAGTGCAGCACGGGACATGACTTTTGCAACAGGCAAATTTCACATCTCTCTCGGCTACTGAGACTATTCATTGAGATGATGACTGAACTGTGTACCTGCTAGGATCTGTCCGTAGTGTAATATTCTGAAAGAACATCACGTTTCGGAAACCGGATCTGTTTCCGTCCTCAGGGGAGACGTGTGAAGACACCTGTCCAACTGACTCCGTTTGAGAGGTCTAAATTAAAAATTCCAGTGAATGATATTATCTCTCTATAAGGGACACAGACTGGTCTTTTCACTTCATGCCCTTTCATTTGAGAAAGGAATGAGATCGAACCAAATTTCGAAAAGTCAGGTTATTTCTTATTAGCAAGGGGCTGAAGTCCAGATACACAGTAATCCCTAACATCAAATGATTGAGGATATTGTTAAATAAGGGAGCTTAAATCCCATAAAGACGAACTGCAAACCACATTTGAAAAAAATTGAAAATTAAGTAGTCTACTCTCCTTGTTGTTGCATTAAGTAACCTCTATTGAGTTTTGCTACAATAGAACCATTTTGTGACTCATGCTTTATCCCCTTAAAGCACAGCAGTAACTACGTATATGCACCGCTTCCTTGAACATTATGAATCTCTGCATTCTGCGCACTCAGTGTATTTGTGTGTTCCGTATGGTTCTCACAATAAACAGCGACTGTTTCCCCAAACAGCATTAACCGGGTCGTCTCTGTAGCGGAGACGTAATTTGTTTCCTGTGAGGTACGGACTGAATTCTTATATATAAAATCTCTGCATAAAATCTGATCATATGTTCTATCTTTACCAGAAGGACAAGCGGGCACTGCCTGGGAACCTTCAATATCGGAGATATAGTTTCTTACCGCCCCCCCCCCCAATGTAGTGTCTCTCACTACCACTCCCACTTCTTCTTCTTCTTCTTCTTCTTCTTCTTCTTCTTCTTCTTCTCTGCCCACACAGGGTATTTATGTGTTCCGTATGGTTCTCACAATAAATAGTGACTGTTTCCCCAAACAGCATTAACCGGTTGGGCTCTGTAGCGGAGACGTAATGTGTTTGCTGTGAGGTACGGACTGGATTTTTATATATCATTTTGGCTTCGAAGGGTTGATACACAAGCAAGGTTGAAAATTCGCTTTCAAATTTGAACTTTATCGTCGGATTTACAACGGTCGGTTTTCGTATACATAGATACTTGTTAGCCTGTGGGTTGTTTGTAATTGTGCCCTATGCATCAGGCAGGCTGCGCATTATCGAATTCTGAGAGTTCCATTAAATACCAATAAGCATTCAGTCCTCTTTTTGTATCAGGCTGGATTTCGTGGGATAAAATGAAACCACGCCTCATAAACACATTTACGCGTTAGAATCAGTTAGCAGCCAAGGGTCACAATTTGACACTTCATGGTGTCGAATGACATGGTAGCAAATTATGAATTGGAAAACATGAGAAAAGAGGCGGTCGTGGCCTATTTGAAGGCAATGTCCTCGAACTTGCCCGGAGGGACCGAGAAGAAGCACGAGAATTCTCATTCAAGATAATCGTTTTCTGACAAAGATTCGAACCTGACGTCTCATAAATAGTTTCCAGAAGTGGTGCTCCTTCAGCCATCATCCTCGGCTACAGAGTGTGCCTTTAAGCTGCTTATCGCGGGTGGAGAAATTCCTTTCGAAAGCTCCTCGGCGGACAAATTTGCCTAAATTTATAATATAAAAATTATATAACTTAATAATAAAGAGTCTGTTTTGAGAATGTGACAATCACCTAGCGTTTCTATGGAAGCCAAATGACCATCCTGAGCCGGATAAATCCATCTCGCTATTTAAGACCCGGTTATTGCGGCGTATAGACCCGTTGCTCGGGAAAGAAATCGAAACAGACGAGTACAGCCGTTGCTATGCAATATGCCGTTTCTGAGCAACGGCTCGGCAAACACGTTCCCGCGGAAACGAACACGCGCGCAACAACAGAAGAAGGGTGTTTTTTATGTGGTCCATAAAGAGTTGTTATAAAGAAGAGAATTGGGGCAATCCAGTTAGTAGAGGGTTGGCAGTTGAGTTGAGCTCTGCAAGGGCGGCTGAGAAGAGATGGCGCTGTGGTTGAGCTTTGCAAGGAAGACTGAGAGGAGATGGCGCTGTTGTTTAGTTCTGCACGGGCGACTGTGACAAGAGGAGCTGAGCGCGGAATGCTAACGACTCTATACTGTTAGAAGCCGTTGCTAGGGAAGGGCTGTTGAAGATACAGCAGGCTGGAAAAGGTTTAGAGGGTGCTGTGGTGATTTGTAAAGTGTAGAAATTAGCGGTAGCGCTGTAATTACTTGTAGTTACGAGTGGTGTGTGTAAGTCGTCAATAAATCCATTCATTGCCCGCCTATAGTCACACATAAATACGTGACAATATTTAAGCCGACATTTCCTAAAGAGTTTCTTCCCTTCAGATTATGCAGCGCCCCGCCTCCGTCACTTTCCTCGGTTCCTTCATCCCATTCGTATCTGGTGCAGTGCACACATCACGCAGTTTCCTCCATTCTCTTGTCGGTTCTTTCTTCTTAAAGGCAAAGTTATCCTGTGCCATGAAGGCGTATGGGGGAGTGCAGATATAGTTCCACCATTCTTAACCTCGACTCTAGATGGAAGTGAGTCACTTCCTCTGTGTTACGTCCACATATTCTTCTCGGCACCCTGCTCGCTTTCAGTATATCTAATTTGTTCAGGTCGACGGACCAAGTTTGACACCCGTACAAAACTAACAGCTACCTAATGAGGATCTTCATAATTTGCACTAGCAGACTACTGTTAGGATGACCATATGAAGGACGCTGTGATGGGCAGGGCATGTAATTTTTTTAATTCGCTTAGCGGGGGGTGGAGTCCAACTGGGTTCACTCGGCACGGCGGCCACTGTTTGGCCTCTTGTAGCCTGCGCCGGGTGATTATGATGATGGAGAATTTGGTGGAATGAAGATTGGTAGGGGAAACCGAAGTACTCGGAGAAAACCCGCCCCCGCGCCACTTTGTCCACCACAAATCCCGCTTGACCAGACCCGGGATCGAACTCGGGACACTGATGGGAAGGGCATGTAACGTGGGATGGAATATTAATCCGTAAGAAGTTTTGGTACGAAAACCTGATGGAAAGTTACAGCTTGGAAGACCTAGAGGTAGATGGAAGGTTAATATGAAAATATATTTTTAAGATCTAGGATAGGAGAATATATAGTGGTTTAAACTGGCTCAAAACAGGGCCCAGTAGTTTGCGTAATGAATAGTTTAATAAAATTCTATGATTTTCTTTCACTGGCTGAGCCACTATTAGAAGTCAGAATTATTGTCTTTTTGGGGACTATATCCATCGTTCGGTGTTCTAAAAACTAAAATATACAACGTTTCGGAAACTGGATCTGTTTCCATCTTCAGATGAGTAGGGGGAACCCTACTCTGTTGGGTCTCTTGGGAAGAACTAACCTCAATCCCAGGGCAACCCATATCAGTATGCGAGTAACTACAGCCATATAAACATCCGAGACCAGGCTTGTCGAAGGGAGATAACAGAAACTCTGATAAAGCATGCACGGACCTGAAACTTAGATAAAAAGGAAGGTGAATATTTTATGAAGAAACCTAGCCAACAAACCAAATCAATGAAAACCATTTCATAGGATTAAATGGAGAATTTTGTGCCTGAACACTCGGGACCAAGACCTTATAGACACCCATGAAGAATCTGTCACATCATACTGGTCTCTGTGAGTTGGAAACCTCATTTCTGATAAGCGAGTTCCTGCAACATTTCGTTTCTCAAGAAGGAACCTGATCCAGGAAGGTAGTCACGAAGGCAACAATGCCATATTCCACTGAACCCCGGGCAACCTTTCTGTGCCTCTTTGCTGCAGGTCTCCTGATCAGTCCATATATATCCACTGTCCCATATAAACATATCCATCTGACTTGTCGCATAATTCCAGCACGCACTATTTGCTGTTACACCAGCTACATTTTGCTGCTTCGCTCATATGTCTGCCCCCACACGCACGGAATTAATTAGTTCCTGGCAACAGCTTCTCTGGTGGCAGGGATTAGAGTTAGTAAAGCACACTGGTCTGTTCGCATTTAAATGTCCTCTTCATCATTTGCAGAAAATTTAGAATTCCAAAACCCCCCGAAGCCATCGCAGGCGCAGGGAGCAGTGAATGTAAAATGCAGATGGTAGCGGCCATTGTATTCAGTTTTAATTCAGATGCATGTGACTGTGGCTTTGTTCGGACAGCGGAAATGACTTCTTTAGGATCTAATGGCTGCTTTCACCTATGACACCTTCAGGGTGGGATTCAGCATTGTTATCGCTTTAGAGCAGACTGGTAACTATATATAGTGTACCACATGATTAAAATTAGAAAATTCTGCATTCTGCCCACACAGTGTATTTGTGTATTCCGTATGGTTCTCACAATAAACAGCGACTGTTTCCCTAAAGAGCATTAACCGGTTGGTATTTGTAGCGGAGACGTAATGTGTTTTCTGTGAGGTACGGACTGAATTATTATATACAAATTGTCTGCATTCTGCCCACACAGTGTATTTATGTGTTCCGTATGGTTCTCACAATAAACAGAGACTGTTTCCCCAAACAGCATTAACCAGTTGGTCTCTGTAGCGGAGACGTAATGTGTTTCCTGTGAGGTACAGACTGAAATCTCCCTCTTCGCCTAGGTGATTATCGTTTCGGCCCCAGATAACTTCAGTACTAGGCCGATGATTCGGCCTGGTATCACCTGCTCATGACCAATTTATTTATTTCTTCAAATGTGACACGGGACGTCTTTCATCTTTTGTTTCTCTGGGTTTTGACGTCGCATATTTTCGTCGCACTGTTGCCAACTTTCCAGGCGAACAGTCAGGCTCCAAGTTCAGGTCTGAATTGTTGACACGTTTCTGAGTCTTGCTGTGGCGATTATATTTCGTCACAGCTTACACTGAAATATTTTTTCAAGGGGATTCATGACGTGCCATAAATCTCGTAACCAAACAACACAGGTAATCCCCCGCACCCCCGGGGGATACCAGGCCTTCTGTACAGAAAGCAGCACCTACACGCACAAACGGGCGTCTCGCGCCCCAAAAAACAGCTGAACATGGATCGATACTCATGTTGACGGCGGCTGGGGGGTGGGGCTCGCACGTCGAACGTTTTGTATGCCAGGCTGCTACCTGCTACCCCTGTAAGCTATGTATCCTGCATTGTGACATCTTCAGACTTTTTTTGCGAGCCGCGGATACATTCGGCCCCTCCATACACCCCGAAACACTGCTTTTAGAAATTTGGACCTGTCCCTAACACATCTGCCAACCGGCAAGTACTATGCTCCAACGGAGAGAAGGCGAGTAATTGAAAACTGGCAACATCTTTCAGGAGGCTTTCGCTGTTGCTGCTGGCAGACTGAAGGTAAGTCTGTCCCTCGACGAACAGCACAATGGTCATTTGCCTCGCCTTCTCTTCGTCATAACGTCATAAACCATCTGTTTCCTCTGTGAACCGGAGCTTCTCGGATGCTGCAATGATAATCCTTCTGGAAAAGTCAGCAGTTGCTAAGTCGATTAACAAATTTCCAGTATTTTTATGCAACCCGCAGGTTCATCACCGCGTTGACAAGAGCCCACCACAGGTCCCTACTCAGAATCGAGTCCACACCAGTACGTTCAAATTATTTAATCTCCGTTTTAATATCCTCACATTTATGCCGAGGTTTCCAACTGATCTCTTCCATTCAGATTTATAATCTAGAAGTCTCTACGGATTCCTGGTGTGGCATGCGTGCTACATGTCCCGCCCATCGCATCCTCCTTCATTTGATCACACTAATAACATATGATGAAGGGTACAAGTTATGAACCTCCTCATTATACAGTTTTCTCCACCCGCGTCACTTCCCCCCTCTTAGGTCCAGACATTTCCCTCAGCACCCTCAGTGTGACAGCATACTAAACAGTGGGTAAATTTAGTTTTGTATGTTTTTACCTTCATGTTCCTGTACAATTGTAGATGTCATATGAGGCCCTGAGTGGGGCCTGAAAAGAAATGTGATTACCCTCCATTCGACGTCGAGCGTATACAGAAAAAGTTAACGAGATATGAAAGTCAGAAGCTGCTTGTGGTACTGTCACGTGACTGACTACAGACGGGGTTTGCATTGGTAATCTGATTCATTGGACACTTACAGAGAGTAACTACAAATAACTACGATAATTTTACTCAGTTACACACACTCCAAAATCACTGCAACTACAGCATACATAAAGTCTTCTCACTCTTCACTAGCCGTTGCTTGGTAGTGGCTCCAACGGTGGACGTTCCCCTTCCTCTGGGTTCCCGAACTTTCCCTGGCCTCAGTTACCAGCTTCTCACTTCTCACAAGTGACTCAGCCAAACACTCAAATCAAAGACAAAGTTATGTTGGCAAGTCTGTCTTGGCGTCAAACATCCATCTGGGGCCCAAGACCAGATTTTCGTTACTGTCAGCCAGTTGCGGGGTTGTTGATGTGGGGCGCCCTCTCTGAAGAGAGGAGGAGTCTACCGTTTACAACTTCCGCTGGTCCTCGCCAGCGCAGTCATTCTCTGGTCCAAGTCCAACAGGGCTCATTATATCATATTTTACTGTCTCAGATTCAAGGCTCACCCAACCTGGAGGACCATGTCCCTGCCTTTATATCCCCCAGGAACAGGGTGACCCAGTTATACCCCCAGGCACTGAGTTTCCTTTTCGTCCCCTCCTACGTCTCGCAGGGCTACGGTGGAGGTATTCGAACCGCCACCACCTGTCAAAGTCCAAGTCACATTGCGACTGACGGTCAGTGAGTCAGCAAGTCTTGCTTTCGAGCCCCAGATATTTATTACTGTTTGACAGTTACGGTCTTGATTTTGTGTGGCGCCCTCTCTGGCGAGAGGACGGGTCTGTCTTTTGTATATGCTGCTGTCCCTTGCCAGCAGAGTCCTTCTTGGGTCCGAGTCCCTTGGGACTCGTGACCATATTTTACTGTCTTAGAATTGAGACTTCCCTTTTCGTCGCCTTTTACGACTCGCATCACCTGAACTGCTAATCCTCGTCATATAGTCTCGGCATGAACCGCACAGAAAACATCTCTTCCATTATTGCGTGTTCTCTCGTTTCCGGGAAACGTGTCCACAGAGCTGTTCCCTAGCAACGGCTGTTTACTGTCGCCTGTTTACACAGCTGTTACTCAGCAGTGGGACTACAGGTCACAGAATATTCGTAAGTAAAATAGAGAAGATGAAGCCCCTCTGTAGAGATATTGTTACCTGTTCTGGCGCTTCGAATAAATCTTTGACTGAAGACGAGAGAACTCCAGCACATAAGAAGCAAAGTCTCCAGAGAGCAGCGCATGTGATTATAGTGGACTGTTGGAGAGGGAAACCCCAAACTGGTGGCGAACACAAGAAGGTTCCGGTGACAACAAGGGATCAGTAAGTCCGTTCCCTTGCTCTGATGCCCCACAGGCATGGGAGGGGCAAATAATATACTAGGATAATTCTATATTGCTAGCGAGTCTTATGCTAGAACAGAAAATATAATTTGTTAAGAGAAAAATATGTATTTCAGATATAGGAAAGAATAGGATCGCGTCTGTGGTATTCCTGTTAGAGTTCCTTACTACAGATCCAGAGGTCCCGGGTTCGATTCACGGAACTATCATATTTTCTGTGAAGTAGTGCGTCTGTAACGTGGTCCACTCAGCCTCATGAGGATAACTGAGGAGCCACTTCAATGGAAAAGTAGCGGCTCGGGTCTAGAAAACCGAGATTAACGGCCGTGGGAACCGTTGCTCCGACCACGCGACACCCCTCTATCCGCAAAACTTGGCACTAACTTCGTCTACAAGCGGCGATCGCTCGGTCGGTATAGTTCCCCTGTGGACCAAAGGCCACGGAGGAAGGGAATAAGGCATTTATATTCGATATCAATGCTTCTAAATTAAGGGCAATGCCTCGGCATTAAAAAAAGGAGCCCAGGGGCGCAGTACTCAACCAACTTCGCCAAACTGAAACTTTGTATATGAGTACATACGTTGCACACGATGCATCAGAACCTATCTGGTATCTACATGACTATGAGTGGCTCTTCTTAGCGAAGTAGATGTTAGATCTTGAAGTAAAGGGTTAGCTTTTAAGGGGTTAAGAGGACTGGCAGGGAGGGGGACCTTGCGGGTTACGCTCGAGTACGCCAAGTTGACGAGGTTGTTAGCACGAGAAGACGCCTGGGACTAATTTAACTCGATGCAATGTCTCACGGTCCGGATAAATGGAGGGAGACGCCGAAATGACAAGGAGAGATGGAAGTGAGAACAAACACAAGAACGAATATGCAAACGAACGAAGAAATAAAATGAAACGAACAGAGTCTAATTTTCATATGGGACGCCAAGTAAACGTAAATGTGAAACAAATGAACACCATAAAGGGAAAGATCCGGAAGAAATCGACTGCTACAGGATGTTTAACACATAAGAACCCTGCATTCCGCTCACACAGTGTATTTGTGTGTTCCTTATGATTCTCACAATAAACAGCGACTGTTTCCCCAAACAGCATTATCCGGTTGGTCTCTGTAGCGGAGACGTAATGTGTTTCCTGTGAGGTACACACTGAATTCTTATATATAAAGTCTCAGCATTCTGCCCACACAGTGTATCTATATGTTCCGTATGGTTCTCACAGTAAACAGTGACTGTTTCCCTAAACAACATTAACCGGTTGGGCTCTGTAGCGGAGACGTAATGTGTTTCCTGTCAGGTACGGACTGAATTCTTATATATAAAGTCTCTGCATTTTGCCCACACAGTGTATTTGTGTGTTCCGTATGGTTCTCACAATAAACAGCGGCTGTTTTCCCAAACAGCATTAACCGGTTGGTTGTNTTTGATGTTAACAATGGGAGGGCTGCATGTGAGGCATGCAGTGCAACGTGGAATTGGGTACCAACTCAGCATTTGCTCTAGTACCGAGGAAAACCACGGAAAACCTTGGTCGAGCTGGCCGGTCTCAGGACCTTCCGGATACAAACTGACTTCTAGCCAGCAGTCCGGCTTAAATACGCGAACCCTAACATTAGACCCTGTGTGTCCTGTTCCTTTATTTTAAAAAGTTTACATTTGTTTTTCTACAGTTTTTTTTTGGGGCTCTGTAGCGGAGACGTAATGTGTTTCCTGTGAGGTACGGACTGAATTCTTGTATATAGTCTCTGCATTCTGCACACACACAGTGTATTTATGTGTTCCGTATCACTGGACCAATGATTGAGATTAGCTCTTTCTAAGGGGCCCAACTGAGTAGGTGTCTTCCTTTCTCACCTGAAGACGGAATCAGATCCAGTTTCCGAAACGTCGTGTCCTCTATTACCTAGCTGGATGTTGGAAAAAGTCCAAAAACCCAGTAATTTGTGTAGATGCGGAGAGGACCCAAGCATCAGGTAGATTTCTCATTCTCGATGGAACATAAATTGACTCATCATGAAGAAAATAAACAATTTCGAGCAAGGGAGGTACGATTAGTAAGGCCTGTGTTTTACAATTTTTCAGTGCTGGATATTGTGACTGGCTTGTGAGTATGTAAAGAGGAGGCTCTAATAAAAATATTTATTTCTTCTAAGTAAATACGGCGTGTATTATAATTTTTAATCAATATTTTATATTTACGTTTCAGACTGAACAGTGTATACCAGTTTCACCTCTCTTCCTGTCCAATAACAGAATGTACACACTTTCAGACCTGCGAATCGTCCGAATGTTTCTCGAACTGTAAATAATTACGTTTCTGGAAGCCCCGGCTTGAATCTCCCATCGTTTGGAACTCGCTCGAATTTATAATATCGTCAGGTCCTTTGGGAGTTAAACCGAATTGGCGAGATTGTTTCGTGCCAATAAATAATTTATTTACAGCCTCCAGTCGTCGTACCATGTAACACAGTAACGCGCCCTTATGCTGAAGTTGTCCCTGCGCAGTTATTACTCCTGCACATACAGACAGACAGACAGACAGACAGCTAAGCAGGTAATAACAAATTGTGTACCACGATAACAGTTTGGAGTATGTATGAATCATTTTTACAGAATCACGTTTGGAATGCGCAAATGGACAGACTGCAGCCACCTATCACGCTGATGTTTCTACCCTGAAGATGGAGGCGATACGTTCTTCCGAAATGAGAGAATAATCCAGTGCCTGGGGGTATAACTGGGTCGACGAATAAGACAAGCAAGAAACCAGAGTAAGCAGGTACTAAGCAATGGCCTATTCCTCCGAAACGTCGGTTAACCTTCAACGGGCTACACGGCTCTATATCCCATTAGACTGAACTCTTCATAACCACCGGCGCGAGTACCTCAAATCCTAGAAACTATAATGTTTCCTGTTCTTCTGTGTGGGTGTGAAACTTGGTCCCTCATATCAAGGGAAGAACACAGACTGAGGGTGTCTGGAAGGAATGCTCTCCGACGGGAATATTCGCAAGTGAAAGGAGACTGGAGAAAAATGCGTCCTGCGAAGTTTCACAATTTGTACTCTTCGCCAGGAGTTGTTTGGATGATGAAATCAGGAGCAGTACTTAATTTAAGTAACTTTCTCTCCTTCCTGCACTGCTTACCTTCCGCAACTGTTGACCTTCACATGGCCCTTTATCCCTCTTCAGGATCTATGCTAAAGCATTATCAATTTCCTCTCATCCCTTCTTACTCTCCCTTCTTTGTTATTTATTCGCCCAAAGCCCGCAGTTAAACACCCGATGCCTATAAATTAACACTTTTCTGACCTTCCCTAATTAAGAGCTATTTTAAACTTGTAAATTAGGGAGGCTCGTGTATACAGTACTTACCGAGAATGGAGTTTCTGTATGAAGGAGTTGCACCCGGAAGTTAAACTGCGGCCATCAGCTCTGTGATAAGACTCCGCTCCTAGACACACAGAGTTCATTATTTAGTTGGAAGACAATTTTACCCTCGGTACGGAGTACAGTAATAAAACGAAAATGGGGTGGAAGTGGGGAGGGGGAGACATCGCATTTAAAGTTGGAAAAACTTTCTTCTTGTTATGCTTCCCTCTGCTACGTCACTGTCCTCTGTATTTAAATACACCGCTCTGTCTGTCTTCGTCTGCCACAGGCTTCTGCGTTGCGGGAAGTCGCTTGTCAGGTGCTCTGAGGTCAGGTTGTGTTGGTGGCCAATGCAAATCAAAAGGCGCTGTTATTAAAATTACAAGAGGACAGTAGCAGTCATGATAAAGATGATGATAATGAAGCTAAATGAAAATAAGGCGACCAGATATATTAACAAGGCAAGTTGTTTCTTATTAAAATATCTGAGAGAAGAAAGTTACAGGAATGAGGAAATTTCATGACGAATTTCATAACCCTTCATCAAACATTATCAGGAACGTGAAATCTGGAAGAATGGCGGGGCATGTGGCACGCATGCTAGTGATCAGAAAGGCCTACACAATTTTGGTCCGGGATGAGACCGCTTGGAGGACAGACAGGTACACAGGAAGACAACATTGGCGTGCTTTACGAACACGGTAATGAATCGTTGGGGTTCCGTGAAATGCTACGAATTATTTGAGCACCTGAATATTTGTTTTTCAAAAACTCTACTGCATGAATGCAGCCAATATAATGATCATGATAATACTTTCACGTTTTTAGAGTGACCATAGACGGGGTTTGGATTGGTAATCGGATTTACTGAACACTCACAGAACGTAACAAAAATAACTATGCCAGTATCACTGAGTTACACACTCCAAAAATCACTGTAAACATAGCACACACAAAGTCTTGTCAGTTTGCTGTCTGCACCAGTCGTTGCCTGATGACGGATCCCAACAATGTCCTCTACTTCCGTGTTCACGTTCCTACCGGCTGACGACTGACTCACAACTAACTTATTGCTCCAACTGTCTACTCTCATAGTCAAAGTCAAAGTCAAAGTTATGTTACGACCGACGGTCAGTCAGTCAGTCTGTCGGTCGGTTAAACTGCTACTGGCCTTCGCCAGCACAATCATTTCTGGCTTTCCTCCTCAAGATCCATGACGAAGATTTTTATTCTCTCCTATACATGTACGTGTTTCGAAATGGGGCTTCCTCTCCGACGAAGGAGGGGTCGGTGTTTCTGTGTAGGCTCTACGTTTGTTGGGCCGTAGTTTCAGCACGAGTATATTCGCGCTGTCATGGCGTCCAGGTCACTATGGGATCTGTGTGTCACTGCACTGCACTACACTGCACTAAGTAACACGGCTAGGAACACACACAGCGACATCGGTCGTACGGAAAAATGTAGTACGATTTTTTTGCCGTACGACCTCATTTTCACACTAGAGCGACCAAACACATTTCTTTGCTCTCCGACTGCCGTACGGTAGATGTCGCATGTCGTCACGTATGAAAGCTAAG
The DNA here is from genome assembly GCF_002891405.2 of Cryptotermes secundus. Lineage (NCBI taxonomy): Eukaryota > Metazoa > Arthropoda > Insecta > Blattodea > Kalotermitidae > Cryptotermes > Cryptotermes secundus. The sequence continues at coordinate 1,349,024 of NW_019723312.1, read as the reverse complement.
ACTACACTTTATATTCTACTACTTGATGCGACATGAACCGTACGGACGTCGTACGACCGATGTAGCTGTGTGTGTGTTCCTAGCCTTATACAGAGGTTTCCTGTCAATGCAGGCTTGTGCGGCAGGTTATGCCTGAACTTATGCAACACTCTGAAACAGCAGTTAGTCAGCTGAACGGTCTTAGGCCTGACCCCCCCCCCCCAGGTTTAAATCTCTATTACTTCCTATGCATGGCTTCTTCTTGTCCAGTAACACGCACATTTGAATTTACATGGTTCAGGATTATTCCTGTGTCCTGCATAATTCAGCTATGCAGGCGTACACCTGAGGAATGTTGAGTGTGCGCCTGTCAAGTTTTCCAGTAGCGTGGAGTTCTCTGTTCTGCAGGCGCTGCAATTTCACGAGGTGAGCGTCAACCGCATACTCCCAGGCGGGACATGCCTCTAACTGATCTACTTATAACATCCCGGCACGGACCGCACAGAAAACGCCGTTCCTCTGTTACTGTTTCCAGTAAAGGCTGTTCTATATTTGCTTATCTCGCGGTCGTTGCCTAGCAACGGGTCTATATGCCATAATTCTAACAACAATGAGCTGTGGAATTTGGAACAGTTACTTTGTATTTCAGAGGCCCTGAATTCGAATATTGGCCCCATGACAGGCTACTCTACGTTATTCATGATTTTACTACGTTTCTCTACCGAACTGAAAGTACGCTAAATTATAAGAATGACAGCTTTGTTTCCTGTTCTTGTTAATTTGTTATTTACACCTGAAGGTCTGGGATGAAACTACAGACTTACTGCAAATTCAGGTGACAGAAGGTAACTAAATAAAAATAATTTTGTAATGGAGACACATGTTTCGTGTGATGTATGAAATGAATATTACGATAAACTTCTGACGTCAAACGAATGCGGCCTGATGACAAACTTCTCTAATAACTCATTTTTATTGTTTCTCCATGGAGGGATTATAAAATTAATATTAAAAATTTATTATATGTTTTCTGGGTCAGTGAGATACGTCATTTTCAAGAGAAAATTTAGCAAAAGGTCACGTGAGAATCGGATTGAATTAGCAGCAGCAGCAGCGCCGCTATGTGGCGGAACTGAACATTAATCCCTGGCAAAATGTTTTCGTTCGGACAACACGGAAGCACGCAAACCTGACATCAGCCCATTACAAAAATTAACCAGCTGTATGAACAAATGAATGCAGTTCAAACGTGAGTCTGCATGGCAGTGCTGCTGGAATCCCAGGAGTCGCTGCTTTCACAGGGGGATATCAGGACACAGGACAATGCAGGTGCTCGGGATTGTTGCTTTCACAGAATTTTGGTTACACTTGTGACATTCGAGGAGGTGTTGAATCAGATGTCTTCTGGGATGTGACGCCGTAGAGTCTGATGACAGGGGAGCAACGTTTGCAGTGTCCAGTTGAATACCTTGGTATTAGCGGCGTTGAACCTTGAGGTTCTGCTACCATAGTTAGTTAATTAGTAAGATGGATCTTAGGGAAAGTTCCTGAGGACGGGAGGTGGATGGAACTGGCTCAGGATCGTGTCCAGTGGCGGGCTTTGGTATTAGCGGCGTTGAACCTTCGGGTTCTGCTCCCAGAGAGTCAGTTAATTAGTAAGATGGATCTTAGGGAAAGTTCCTGAGGACGGGAGGTGGATGGAACTGGCTCAGGATCGTGTCCAGTGGCGGGCTTTGGTATTAGCGGCGTTGAACCTTCGGGTTCTGCTCCCAGAGAGTCAGTTAATTAGTAAGATGGATCTTAGGGAAAGTTCCTGAGGACGGGAGGTGGATAGAACCGTCTCAGAATCATGTCCAGCGGCGTTGAACCTTCGGGTTCTGCTTCCAGAGAGTGAGGCTTGTTACTGTTACACGTGACCCAGAACATTCCGGATTCTGCAACGACGTGTGCCGCGCCTGTCTGCAGGCAACCCTGTAGAAGCCCACTGCTCCTGAATATTTCTTACTTTGAATAGCGATAAGAAAAAAAATTGGCGGCAATACGTTCATTTCTTCTTGTTCAGTGCTATATCTCGCTTAGTTCGTTATATATGCACCAGAGCGCGGGCTGAATATGAAGCAGCGCGAGGGGTGGATGAGATGGAGGTCTGGGAGCGCTTGGGCAGTACGTAGGAGATAAACGGGCAGAATTTGAAGCAGGAGAAACAAGAAATAGCGACGGCAGTGTTTGTGTCTGTGTGTGGCGTACGTGTGCGTAATAAAGTAGTCTTAGAGAGACAGAGGCGTGAGTTATGTTGCCCGCGCACTGTCTGTAACCGCAAACATCTGAATTATGACCTCTCAAACGCTGCGGAAAATTTCGGAATCAGCCTCGGGATAAAAAAGAAAAGAAAAGAGATGCCAACGACATGTGGAGTGTTGGGAAGGAGCGACTTCCTTTACATCAATGTGGCACGCGTGGAGAATTCCAACAATGAAGGCAATGATAACTGTAAACACAGATTTCGCCTTTAAGTCTAAAGAATGGCTGACCAACTAACCGTTTAACTTTCAAAAATCGATACACAGTAATCTTTAAGCGCTTCAAGTTTGAGGAACTTTCAGCGGAAATTTTCTGCAGTCTAACTGCATTTATCAATACTATGTTTTGTTTTTGGAGGGGGCAGTCAGAAGTTTTAGCTATTTGGGTAACTGTGGCATCTTCTTTCACAACATCGCATCACATATGTTAATATAAGAATCCAGTCCGTACTTCACAGGGACACATTACGTCTCCGCTACAGAGCCCAACCAGTTAATGCTGTTTAGGGAAACAGTCGCTGTTTATTGTGAGAACCATACGGAACACAAATACATTGTGTGGGCACAATGCAGAGACTTTATATATAAGAATTCAGTCCGTACCTCACAGGAAACACATTACGTCTCTGCTACAGGGACCAACCGGTTAAAGCTGTTTAGGGAAACAGTCGCTGTTTATTGTGAGAACCATACGGAACACATAAATACACTGTGTGGGCAGAATGCAGAATCACTGAGTTGATCAGACTTCTGTAAATAACATAGTCACTCAATATATGTCCCAAATCACAGGCAGTCGCTTCGTCGTTGAGCTGATTATTCGGTGGCTTGAGTGAGGGTCGTAAAACGTAGGCATATCGATTGTTTTCGATGAATCGACTGTCTGAAGTTCTTAACTGGAGTTTTTATGATTCTCTAGTAAAAGAACTTGGGTCCGAGGCAGTAAAAGTACCACAAAAAGACACACACTAACCCTTTCTTATGTTACTGTGGCGGCTGAAATAAATAACTTGTCAGAAATACAAGAAACCCATATCACTGGTTCGGAAATCTGAAGAGACCACTACAACGAACAGGCGCAGACAGGAGTATAATATTAAAATGGATCTTTGTGAATTGGAGTGTGAGATGATGGCGAAGTGTAAGGAAGTATTACGAGATCTTCGGTTCTATAGACGCAGGCAACATTTCTGTACCTTTGTATCAGATGACATGGCGTCACATTCCAGAAGACAGTAACTTTCTAGGCACATTTCCCTTTAATCCCCACGTTACCCGATACAAGTTAAATCACATCACGTCATATTTATTTAACGACGCTCTCAGTAGCTCAGGCTACACAGTGTCGAATAGTAGGAATATCTGTGAATATGGAATTAGAAGGGCCGTGGAAGGAAGTGGTCGTAGCCTGATGGGACTGAGGGGGAAAGACGATAAACCTCAATCAGGACAGTGGTTACCAGGTCGAGGTATGAACCGAAGCACCGCCCGAATAGAAACCAGAAGCTCTACGCTTAAGACAACTTGCTGGACAAGTGTATGTAAACTAAAATGTTTAAAGCGCACGGAACCTTATATTCAGGGTTCTAGTGGGCCTTCGTTATAACACGGGTCACATTCGCCCATCCTGAGTAGCTTCGTGGCTCAATCTAGGAGACAATGAGGCAACTAACGGGCAATACACTCTATGCAGTAGGTTTCTTGAGCAGCTGACGGTCACTCAGCAATCCTCGCTTCTTATGAAACTCAGAGATTCATTACCGCGTTCACCAAAACCCCTCAACTTGACCCTATCCTGAGTCATATGAATCAAGTCCTCACCCTCCAAACTATTTCCATATATTGTAGCATGTACAGCCGTTGCTATGCAATAGGCGAATAAACAATAGCCTTATGCAACCAGTTGCTAGGCAGCTGCAACAGTCGGACTACAATAACGTTGTACTTCTTTTGGCTTGTTTTGGACTTCATCCATCGTCTGGTATGAAAAAGACAAAAGACCACGACGTTTCGGAGACTGGATCTGTCTCCGTCTTCAGGTGGGTAGGGAAGGATAAACTTACTCAGTTGGGCCCGTTAGAAAGAGATAGTCTCAATCACTGGACCTGAAGACGGAGACAGATCCAGTCGCCGAAACGTCGTGGTCTTTTGTCTTTCACATACCACACGATGGATGAAGTCCAAAACAGGCCAAAAGAAGTACAGTATACACCATCGTCAGAATCCTTTCAAGAATAACTTTGTAGTTGGTTGTTTTCTGTTTGGTCCGTGCAATGAAATTATCTTGAAGACGGTTGGGGAGACCCAGTCAGAGATAAGTCGTGTGGAGGCGGGGGCTCGAATACCTCCACCGTGACCCTGCGAGTCGTAGGAGGCGACGAAAAGGGAAGTCTCAAATCTGAAACAGTAAAATATGGTCGCGAGTCCCAAGGGACTTGGTCCCGAGAAAGACTGTGCTGGCAAGGGCTAGCAGCATGTACAAAATACAGACCCGTCCTCTCGTCAGAGAGGACGCCCCGTAAAACCCAGCCCGTAACTGTTAAAAAAATAATAAATATCTGATTATGAGCCCCAGTGGGGCTCGATTGACTGTCAGTCGCAATGTGATTTTGACTTTGAGCTAGTCAGTTGGAAGTGAATCTGTGAAGAGAAGACTAGGAGGGTGGCGTGAAATGGGTGCCAGTCTGGGAGGCAGTTGTCAGTTGAGAGTTCAGTTCTGCATGGAAGGCTGTGAAGACATGACCAGGGCGCAGGACTTTGGAGAATCTCCACTGTTAGAAACTGTTGCCAGGGAACGGCTCATGAAGACACAGCACGCTGGAAAAAGCTCAACGGGTGCTGTGGTGATTTGTAAGTTTGGAGATCAGCGGTGGCGCTGTAATTACTTGTAGTTCCGTGTGGTGCGTATAAGCGGTCAATAAACCCATTCACCACTCCATACCCCGTCTATAGACACACTCATACATGTGACAATATAAATTTTAATATCCTGCTCCCATCTATGCTTAGACCATACGAATGATCCATTTCCTTCGGGCTTCTTACCGAAAATTTGTATGCAATTTCCTTCCATTGCCATGTACGTATCTGGCCCGTCTTGTACTCGGTTTGGTAACCCTAATTATACTTGGTGAAGAGTACAAGTTACGAAGCTCCTCATTATGCAGTTTTCTCCAACCTCCTGTCATTTCCTTCCCAATATTCTCCTCAGCACCCTGTTCTCAAACCCTCCCCCCAGTCTTTATGTTCTTCCGTCAACTTCGAGAGACTTTCTACTCGAAATTCTTTAATAAAATTACTTCCCTTCCCGAAACTATTATTTGCCTCCCTCTATAAAACCTGTTCTCATGCTTCTTTCAGTCAAGAGGCGAGAGTCCAGAGCAGAATAAAATATCTGATTTAGAATTTAAGTCTTGAATTTTCCTTAAACTATGGATTCCGTACAAAACAGACTCTAAATTACCAGCCTTCAAGAGTTTGCAATGACAACAAATCAAGCGGCAGGAAATATAAAGCTTGACTTCCGGTTAAATCGAGTCTTCAGACTGGCACAATGCCTGGGCCTCCGTACCGTCTGCCCCTTCCTCCGGAAGAGAACCGCGTTGGGGTACCCCTCTCTTCCGCCTTTCTGTCGTGTTCAGCACTCAATCACGGATCTAATGCTTATTCTTCTGATAATAATTCGATAATTCTTTTAAAGAAACGTTTTGATCTGATCACACTCGGGAGCCTACAAACTACAAAACCAGATTTCACCGTTACGCCGATGCGTACTCCTCTAAGACGTTTCGCACCTTTACGCAACTTCAAGTTACCATAGCAACGAACTGCCTACCGATAACACGCTGCGTGAACTGAAGTGAGGTATCAGCCGTTTGTGTCAGTGTATCGTGTCTATTCTGTGCTTATTAATATTTTCATGTAAACATGTGAAAGGAGCCGGATAGCTCAGTCGGTATAGCGAATGGCTACGGGCGGGCTGACAGAGGAGTCGGAGTTCGAGTCCCGAGGGGTCAAGCATTTTCTCTTTTTCACGTCGTCCAGACCGGCTCTGGGGCCCACCCAACTTCCCACCCGATGCGTAGAAAAAAAGTAAAGGTATCCCTTTAACAGGGCCGTGGAGGCCCATAGGATTGTGAGACGCCGAGGTTCCCACATTTTCTCTAGACAATCGGCTCACAGATCGCGGCAAGGCTGTCAGTGTTACGCGCCGGCCGCTCTTTACCCTCAAGAATATTTGAAGAATATTTGAAGCATATTCCTGGTACTCTTCCTGCGATGTACGGACCAGAGATTTATTATTTAATTGAATTTTAGACTTATGAAGGCTAGTGTAACTTCAAAATCTTATTAATACCTGTCATGGAGAAAACTGTGTTAATTTACCCGACATTTAATCTTACAATAATTTTGAAAAAGTTCGAATTTTGCAGAAATGAGAGAAGTTGTCACTTCATGTACAGACTAATATGTAAGCTAGTCCGGACACCCCTGGCCATACCAGCAAGGTGTCTTGTGGGGAGGGAGGCCTGGACGTGATGACGCGGAACACTGGTTCCATTCTGATAATTTGTCAAACCAAAGTACCATCATCTTGACTTGGGAGTTTTCTTACCCGGCGTCTGAAATCTCGCCTCACGCAACTCTGGGGTTTCTAATGAACTCTTTCCTCTTCTTGTGCTGCTATCTGGCGAAAGGAAGTAGAAATCTAACTGCCAAGTGCACAGCTGTTGCCTGAGGGCAGCAAACAGATCTGCACCCTGTTTCAAAGGGATGATGCTTTCAAATCTCACGAGCTCTGACCTCATTGTAACTAAAGGGGCGGGTCTCAAGGGGGCGAATCCCAGTTTATTAACAACAAAAAAAGTCATACAACAAAAGTTCACAGTGAGTTGGAGAGTAGGGCGTAATTATCTGAAACACGTTTTCTTCTTGGCAGCCATTTTGTTCCCCAACTTCTCCGCGCAAGTGGCCCCCCTCGTGCACATTTCCTTTACAAATCAGGAGATATGAAATGGAACTAAATGCAGCAGAGTCCTCCCTGAGAAGCTAACAGTCGTTCAGGCAGTACATAAACGCCTGCCACTGGTCTCCACCCTGAACAAGAAGTACTCTTCAAGTTCCACATACTTCCAGGTCTTCCACGTGGTCTCTTTCTTTCATGCTTTCCTGACACAGCTCTACATGACTGTTATCCATTCTGCCGAGATATTTCGCGCGCAGTATAAAATTAAAACGATTTTAAACAGTCTGTAAGTTTATGTGGTGTATTGAACTGCAGCAAGATAGGGTCTCAGTTGAAAGGCTTTTGTGTTAATGGCAATGAAGTGTCTTGTCTGATTACCACAGATGAACTTCTCGATCAGAATGTGAAGCCTTCAGCACGCGCTGATGGATAAATGATTGTGCTGTGAAGTCTGACGTTGCCGCATTCACTGGATTCAAGAAAATGAATTACCCACAGTCAATTTATGTTATGCATCACACCGCTGGTTCGATGCAACTGTTGAGTAATGTGGTGATAAATCGGGTCGCCAATCCTCGCGGCCAGAGTCATTATTGGTAATAGCATCTACACTGGCGGCCATCATTGAAAATGTGAATCCCGTCAGACAGAGAGCGGCAATACGTAAATAAATCAACACATCTGCAACGTTATGCGGTGGAAATCAATAAAAATTAGCACTGAAACTACAACATAAACGTAAAATAAAACGCATTTCATGCTTTATTGGGACAGGATTTTAAATAAAAAGGGAAGATTACTGCCAAGTGTAAAACTGATTTATTATAACTATAATCTGCCGTTAATGTTCACATTTCGAGCTGCAAGTGCAACTGTTGGAAGCCGTACAAATGTTAATACGAAACAGTTATATAACATGGGACTTAAGCAAGCCAACAAACTCACCGTTTTCACACGGGAACAAGACAAGAAGGAAAAACCATGGAATCCAAATGTAAAACAAACCTTATGTATTTACTAGAGGACCAGAAGATGGCAATAATAACCGGCAAGGTTTCAGTCGGCATTGCAGTGTGAGCATTGCCGAGAAAATTTGCATGTAGACTATTATTATACTTACTTACTTACTTACTTACTCATGGAGCTGAGCCCTTCTTGAGGAGCCACCAAATCTTCAGCTACTCAAGAATTTCCCAGCATTTTATGGAACCCGAAGGTTCATCACCGTGTTCACAAGAGTCCTCCACTGGTCCCTATCCTGAGCCAGATCTATCCAATCCATACCACCCCATCCTATCTATCTAAGATCCATTCTAATATTGTCCACCCACTTACGCCTTGGTCTTCCCTGTGGTCTCTTTCCTTCTGGCTTTCCCACCAATATCCTATACGCATTCCTCGTCTCCCCCATTCGTTCTACATGACCTGCCCACCTTATCCTCCTTGACTTGATCATTCTAATTATACTTGGAGAAGAGTACAAGTTATGAAGCTCCTCATTATTATTATTATTATTATTATTATTATTATTATTTCTGCGCTCATTCTAGAAAGCGTTTCTCTTGCAGAACATTTTCAGTTGACAGCGAGCACACTGAACGAAGACGTGATTTCAGAGTGCCCTTGGGACCTGTAACCAAACAAGACCAGACAAGACCAGACCGGACCACACCAGGCCAGACCGGACCGGACAAGGCCAGGCCAGACCAGACCGGACCACACACTTCACACTGAAGTGTGTGTGGGTCCCGATTTCCTTCAGCTCGTCCTGTATCAAGTTTTGAGAGACCCGATAAAATACAATTTGAGCAGAGGGCTGAGTATCGGAGCCAGTCTGCGGTGGCGACAGAGACAGCTGCGAACTAACTTCTAGCTGATAAACGCTTTGAGATATCTCTAATTAATTGGGTGTACTGGAGGTAAGACATGCCTTCAGCGCAATCTAGTAGCTAAGCTGTTAATCAGATCACTGAAACAGATTCCTCCCAGAGGAAGGTCTAATCGCTGATCTCTCACTGTAAGCGTCTCCGCGAATTTCGGTGAGGCGGCTCCTCGTTCTTCCGTCAGAGCAGAATTTCCTGCTAAGCTCTAGCGAAGATATAGTCAACGGCTTTAAGCAGAGTCTTTCTCTACAAGCTGACAGTATCTCAGCTAGTCAATAAATTCCCCGCCTTTCACAGAACACGAAATTTATTATCGAGTGCAAAAGAGCTTGCAAGGGGACCTATCCCGAACAACCTTAATCCAATAAATTTCTTCCTACCCCATTAGCATAAGAGTTTGAAATGAATCCGCGACTGGACTCTGTATTTAGCCTGCCCAACGTTGTCAAGTAGCTCGCTATCCTGTTTCTTCTGCGGGATGTCCGAGGTTCAGAACTCGGGTCGAATAGCCTCTCGTCAGTGAAATATTTCAAGTATTTTCTCAGTCCCTCCAAGTAAATACTGGAATTAATACGTTAAATTATGGCATGACAAATCTTTTTCCAGTAATTGAGAACTCATTTTTTGCTTATTATCCGGGCTGTTTGTAAAAATATTAAATAAACCATAAATGAGCGAATAAATACGACAATATGTAGGTCCCGGAGATTTATTTACTTTCGTGTTGGACATCAAGCCAAGATCCCTCCACCCCTGTCCTCTAGCGATGAACAAACCGCTGCGAGCAAATTTTGATACATGACAGCTGTTTTCATTTCATTTTCGTTATTAATATGGACTCCGGTTTCATTAATCTCGAAACCAAAACGCAACACCAAATGATCAATCACATTGACTCCACGACAAGGGAAGGCAGCAGGGGAGCGGATAAGTGGCTCGAGCTTGCACTGAAACATCCACTGCTTGGAAACGTCTGTGCCAATCAATTAAACTGGTTCACGATGCTGCATCAACTATTGAGTATATTGTGGGGTGACTGTGAGGAGATAAGTGCGAATTATAAACTGGACCGGAAGCACGAGGACGTGTCGTGGCCTACTCCAACCACTATGGGATACTGTAACATTCGGCTAGTACTCCAACAGGGAACCTCCAAAATACAGGGCAAGGTAGCGTACACACTTTCACCGAGGATTTTCAAGACATCTGATAAGAACATCGCTACGGGCGGACCATGCACTCTGGGGAATACGTGGACGAAGTGACACATAACCAGGAGCTTTATAATTTGTACTCTTCGGTAAGTATCGTCCGCGTGGTCAAGTAGTGTGTTTGACAGGGACGAGAACTGCACACAGTTCAGTCGGAAAGCTTTAAGGTAGGACGCCATTTTGGAAGAACCTGCTGCCGATGGGAGGATAATGTGGTAACGGATTTGATCAACGCGTTGCCAGGCAACAACTGTGTAAACACGGTTCAACACGCGACAATAGAGGAAGCTGTGTTTTCTGCAAATCCGACCGACGCGCCAATAGACTGGCTTCATAGCGATCACATGATATGTGTTTACTGTAGGTCCATGTCCGTTCCGCGGCTATACAAGTAAGAGTGACAATTCCTTCAGAGCAGTTACGAGACAGCCGCAAGCTGGAGGAGTGAGTCCAGATGAATTTTTAGTTCCGAGGCTCCACAGTGATTGAAGACGAAATAGCAAGAAGACTTCACAGTGATTTGAAGCGCTAGTTTCTGTGTTGAGATCCGTTGCTAGGAGACGACTACTGGAAACTGAGAATCCTAGTGCGTGTGCAAAGGTGGACTGTAAAGTGTGAACATCGGTAATAGTATAATAATTAATTCTAGTTACGACCTGTAAGTGGACAATAAATCCAATTACCAATCCGAACCCCCTCTTTAGTCATTATGACACGTCACAATATTAAAAAGTAGGCGCTAAAAAGTATGAGCTTGTGAGATGATGGATTGATCCGGGTCAGTAAGGGGCTCAGAGGCGGCGCCTGCTGAAAACGGTATTGAAAATTCGGATTCCATGAAAGGCTATATTTCTATTGATAACCTGACAATTATTAGCTTCTTAAGCAGGACCATGAGCTGGTTAGTTAGTCAGTTAGTTGGTTGGTTTGCGTGTGTCAAGAGAATGTCCTGAAATAGTCCTCACGAGGGAACACAGGACACAGAACTTTCCGTAATATACGTATAATTCAGTTACCATCGGTTCTCGGTAAATTTATAAAATGGCCACCAATGTGTGTCTGAAGCATTTTCAAGGACACGGCGCTACCACAGAGTGACACAAACAGTTATGCTAACATTACAATAATACCAGATTCTGCTTCCAGCATCCCGCGGGAAGCAGCCAAAATCCCCACTGCGGAGATCTCGTTGAACACACAGGGACTTTTCTTCTGTAAGGTTGGCTACTCAGGGTGTGACGTGGACCCCAGAGAAGTTTCAGACAGGAAATACGTGTATACGGCCAGGAGTCTTCTGCAGGATTTCTGCTTCTCGAGGTGAATTCTTTTCACTTGGTGACGAGCGCGTTTCGACGTAGAAATTCTGGAAGCCGGGCCACAGTTATGGTTGAAGTAGCAAATTAATTAGGGCTGAAGTCAATGGGATTGCTTTGCAATAATAATTTGTAGCAGTTTACTTTTAATTAATTTCTATCTTGTTCCATCTCATCGTTGTGTCTCTGCCCTCAAGCAAGAGATGATGGGAAAATTAATGTTAGGTTCAATTACACGCGAAATTCGGATTTCCTTTTCTGAAACGAGACAGATGTTTATAAAGGGAAGCGAACTCAGTTGCAGAACAGAAATTTCAACCCGCTCACAACCCACCCTCCTCACACACTCTACGTTCTTTCCACACTGATGCGAAGAAATTAAAATTTGAGAAGGGAGGTGAGGTGCCTGACATTTCCCTCTCTCTCTCTCTCTCTCTGAGGTTGGGATATTGGCTACACAGCCCCTCACCAACTGCGGATTCCAAGTATCCGCGGTTTTCCCGGCATATCCAATTTTTACAACCGCAGTGCATGGTTTGACACATCCGAGGGTTTTAATTTACGCACACACAAAACAAACTGTGGCTACCGCGCCGAGGTATGTCCATTTGTTGGCGGCAGATGGCAGGGCTGTAGCTGTACCAAAGCCTCCGCACAGTCAGTACGGTGTGTCTTGTCGCGACACTTGTGTGTACTTTAAGTCTAATTTACTTGTAACTTGTTATCGCAGACTGTCTATGTTTGCTGAAGGAACATGAGTGCTACCAACGGTTCCCTTAACCCAAATTTCCCCAAAATGTCTTAGCATTATCATGGTGTTTCTTCTCTCGTAAATGCCGACATTCATGTTCGCATATTGAGCGATTAGCTATTCATAAATTATTTAAATATTGATAATTATTAATATTAATAAAATAATAATTAATATCTCAATGACGGGACATATGCATTTGTTCTTTGAGTTTGAGAGAGAGAGACAACAGCAATTCTCTTAAGATTAGCTGCAATTGTCAGTACAACTGCCTCGAAGCCTCGTTACTGCTTCATGGTTTTCGCAGTCCAGTCCAGTAATTTTTTGATGGCCATCGCCACTACAGTCATTCTTGGTTTCGGGCTCCGTAGGGACTCATGGTCATATTTTTGTTCTTTGCAGGCTGTTACGTCTTTTGAAATGGGGCCTCCTCTTCAAAGAAAGGAAGGGTCTGACTTCTGTTGGTTACCCACCCTCTATTCCGGATTTCTTTCCAGTTAAAATTCACTCCGTATCTCACGGGAAAGACATTACGTCCCCGCTGCAGAGATCAACCGGTTAATGGTGTTTATTGTGAGAACCATACGGAACACACAAATACACTGTGTGGGCAGAATGCAGAGACTTTATATATAAGAATTCAGTCCGTACCTCGCAGGTAACACATTACATCTCCGCTACAGAGCCCAGTCGGTTAATGCTGTTTGGGGAAACAGTCGCTGTTTATTGTGAGAACCGTATAGTTACCATTGAGTTACAAAGCATTCTGAAGGAAGTGATGGTTGCTTAAAGGAATCTAAAGCCTTTTTATTGTAACGAAGTTTGAGGGATATGATTATAAGTTTTAAGTATCTTGATCATAATGTGAGAAAGGCTCTAAACTGAAGAGCAACTGACGTCAAAGAAATGAGTTAATAAAATGTAAATGGGACAATAAAAAGAAGACGGCGACAATGAAGAAAAAATCATAAGTTAATTCGTTCCGTGGAATCTTCAGTCTTAATCTCAAGATTAGAAATGACCCACAAGTTTGTCTAAGAGTCTCCATTCTCTGTCGGAATACAGCCACTCCAGTGGTTCTCAACTGGTGGTTCGCCGGCCACCGCCTGTCCAAAAATTCTTCTTAGGTTCACATTACCGGACTATATGGGACAAACCTGAACAAATTGTGACATATTTTACTTCGTAGTTCGAAAATCTAAATTCGCTCCGAAATTAGGTTTATATTCTACAATTACTTCTGAAAATTTTGCAAAAAACGAACTAACTTCAAAGATCTGGCTCCTTGATACGAAGCCGCCAGTCGCTCAGCTACTCAAGAATTTCCCAACATTTCACAGAACAAGAAGGTTCATCACCGTGTTCACAAGAGCCCTCTACTGTTCTTTATTTTGCCAGATAAATCCAGCCTTCATGCTCAACTTTTTTCCTAGCATTCATTTTAATATTATTCCTAGCATTCTTACCTTCTTGCTTCGCCATAAAAACCATATAAGCATTCATATTCTCCCCATGCGTGCTACATGCACTACCCACCTACATATATGGCTCTGTTTTAAACATGTACGCCCATCTACGTCTAAATCTCGAAATTATTTTTTTGCCCTTAAGGCTTACGAAGTAAAATTGTGTATACAGTTCTCATGTCTATATGCCTACTACAGATACAGGGTGGATACAGGCAGTTGTGGATTTCTGCACGCCAAGAAATGAATTTGAGGCCTAACACAGCAGGCAGCGTATTTTTAGATACCTCAGTATAGAAAGAGTTCAAGTACAGGTCTTAGCATCTGCCTAACTTCGGCCAATATGCAGGGGTATGATACAAAATTTAACCAAAACCCTTGAAGTCACTGGGGTGATAGTATACGAACTAGTAGAGGCGCTGTTTACAACCCTATTATGCGTTACTTCATTTCACGAAATTTCAAGTCAAAAGACAACTTATCACTTGGGATAAATTAATTATAGAATTACTCCTCTGGTAAACATGGATATTTGGAGAACCAATTCATGCTTTGCTTTCAGTGTCATTTCCCTTGCCGACTTACGCCGTTACGTCTAATTCATAAGTCAGACTTTCCCTTTCCTGATCTTCCTATGATTTATATCACTAATTCCCATCCAAAAGTTCAGACACTCCAAGAACTAAAACTCACAAAATGGCCGACAGCAGAGATAAATAACGTTCATTTGTTACATGGATAAAAAGAAAGATAAAAACTTTTAAGAGAGTTTGTGCTCCGTCTTTAAAGAAAGCCTCCCCCCCAAACTCCGCCACCAATCTGCAAACTCTCCGCAGTCTGATAGATGGACCAGGCTCCCTTCTTAAGCAATCATCAATTAGCCTTTTAAGTACAGTGGTTGTACCACCTGCTTTCACATTAAAAACTCTGAATCTTGATCACAGTGTGTTCGTGTGTTCCGTATGGTTCTCACAATAAACGGCGACTGTTTCCCCAAACAGCATTAACCGGTTGGGCTCTGTAGCGGAGACGGATTGTGTTTCCTGTGAGGTACGGACTGAATTCTTGTATATAAAGTCTCTGCATTCTGCCCATACAGTGTATTTGTGTGTTCCATATGGTTCTCACAATAAACAGCGACTGATTCCCCAAACAGCATTAACCGGTTGGTCTCCGTAGCGGATGGGTGTCTGACACCAAGACGGACTGGCCGACTGACCGTCGGTCGTAACATGACTTTGACACTGACTCAGTCTTCAAACCGTCAATTACGCAATTACAACGTAATCTTATCACCGTATCCGTCTCAAAAGTGGACATTTATATTTTGGAATTATTTTTCTTAATAAATATTTAAAATACTGTTTACACGAACGCCATTCTTTAATGTGTTATGCATCACGACAACCAGACCTGCAGAGAAGTGGAGATATAGCTCCACGCATTGTTAACTTCGGCATTTGATGGAGGTGAGTAGTCAGCTTTACGCCACGGCCACCCCATCTGGGGGCAGGTGGTTAGGCTGGTTGAGCTCCATAGCCGGTATGGGCCTTATAATGAAGAAAACAATCATTACCTTCGCCGGGAATCGAACCCTAGTAATTCAAACCATAATGCAGTCTCCGTTCTGACTTTGCTACTTACACACTGGAAAACTTATTTATTTGTACATTCGTAAAGCCTTTGAGGGTACGAAAAGTGCAAAAATAATTTATCGGGAAATCAGATGGGAATAAAGCTGTGTAAAACGCAGACGTAAATAAGTTAATAATATTAAAATGGATCTTGAAGAAACACAATTGGTTGGGAGGGGGTTGTGGAGTGGGTTCATCTGGTTCAGGATGGGGATCAGCGGTGGGTTCTTGTCAACAAGGTAATGAAGTTTTGTTTTCCATAAAATTCCTTGCTCCATGGAACTATCCTCACTTTTCAGCTTTCCTTTCCAGACCTGTATGTGTATCCACATTTAACCCTGCGACTTTGTGTGGCTGCCTTCTGTTGTTTGGCTTAACTTTTCGATCCTGATGGAAGCAGTACGTTCTTAGTGAATTTCTACCGGACTACACAGTGTCACATTCTAGAGGACAGTAAACCTCATCAATCAGTGAAGCTACTGCAAATCGTTTGAAACATTCAGGGCTGTCGGTGACCCGTTTCGAAGGCAGGGGCATTTGCAAACGGATCAAAAGTTATGTTTCCTCATTACAAACGTCCAAATTTGATCTGCGCGCTCAGCGCTTCCAAACCAACGTGACAGCTACAGCTGCAGTGACATGTGCTCGTCAATTGTCCAGAAAACAAACGAGGAGCGAAGTTTCGCACTGCAAATAGCCATTGTATGCGTTGTTTGTGAAATCCAATAATCCATCTTATTTCCAGACAGACAGATCGGTTTCAATTAATCAACTGTACCTGTGTGTGTGTGTGTGTATGTGTGTACAGCAAATACTGACCACATCCGCCAATATTATAAGCTCTCTTGTTATCTTATCCCAAATCATGTATAGAGACAAACTTAATGATAGGCTTCGAGGGCACAGATCAGTCTTTAAGACCCTACATTGTCTGTTTGACGCAGTATGAGAAACGTGCTACAGCACCGCGCAGTTACTGGCTCTGACAGTTGCACTTCCCACTTTCTGTCGCTATTGAGTCCGCAAAGTGTGTTGCTGTGTTTACAGGTTGACTCAACTGAAGTCCAGGCGTTCTTCATATGACAGAGACAGATATTGGTAACTGAAAATAAGCATGAGAAGTTAGTGATGAGAAACTGAAAACGAAGATATGGTGCCAAAATACGTGTATAAAGCTCGACGTCAGGGCAATTCAACTGTTCCGAGGAAACGGCATGGTTCTGTTTAAGGGACATCCGATCTGGAACATCTGTGAGGCTACTGAACACATGTCGTGACATCGTTGATAAATTGTGTATGTCCAGCCATTCATAAATATCTTATCACGAACGGAAGTTGTACAAATTCTGAATCACACGGGAGTGTAAAATATTATGGACGTACAACAGAACACAATACACACTGACACTGATAATACATGTGAATACATTTGACTTTAAGACAAATGAACTTCCTTGATCGAAACGTAAACTAACCTTCTTCGAGCCTGCATATTCTGAAGTTCTGAAATATAAGAGCAATCGGCGGATTACCCCTTCAAAGCATAGGGGTTGATACGTACGACACTTGGTTTTACATAAGAATACCGCCCACTCTGCCCACACAGTGTATCTGTGTGTTCCGTATGGTTCTCACAATAAACAGCGACTGTTTCCCCAAACAGCATTAACCGGTTGGTCTTCAGGCTTCAAAGTATTTTCTGACTGGAGAGAAACCAGGAGAATGAACTGAAGTTGGACCCAGTACTGATGTCTTATGGCAGT
Organism: Cryptotermes secundus; assembly: GCF_002891405.2. Taxonomy (NCBI): domain Eukaryota; kingdom Metazoa; phylum Arthropoda; class Insecta; order Blattodea; family Kalotermitidae; genus Cryptotermes; species Cryptotermes secundus. Next base: position 1,331,758 of record NW_019723312.1, on the reverse strand, counting down.
TCGGTTCACAATTGCAGCTAGAATGCAGACAACTCTCACAGTCTCTCTCGAGGCTTCAAAGGATTAATGGACAGTACGGATGGCTATAAAGTCGGCCACTGGCTTAACATAAATGTGTTTCAGTGCTGATTCATAAATTTCTGAGACCTGGACAAACTCTCAGTATTTGTGCTGAACAGAAGTGAGTTTCGAGTGTGAGCAGTTTGTGATTATGTCAAGGTTCAACAACTGTATGTGTGCGTACACACAGCGTAGGGGGCTGATCTTCGTGGGGACTTACTTGTGGCTCGGTGCAATGTTCAACATCATACTGGCGGAATGGAATCATGACGACACAATTCTCTTTCTTCAAGGTGAGAGACCGGAATACATGGAGCGAGACGTTCTCACCGTCCTGCTGACAGGGCTCAACATTGCGTGCGGGGCGCAGATAGTTTCCGTAACATTTGGACTCTTATACGGAGCTTTCTTTGAGAAGAAATGCCTCCTCACCGCGTGGATCTGGTTCCACTCCTTCCAACTGGCTCTCTATGTCACATATCTGTTCGCTGGGGTGCTGGTGTACTCCATTGTGGGCGACAAAACTAAAATTATTTTAATTCTCTATGGCACTGTAAATATCCTGATTGGCATGTGTGCGTGGAAGATGGCTTTCGATTATATCAGAGATGAGAGGTATAATAGCAGAGCGAGAGAACTTCATCAGAGCTTCGATTTTGTTTAGACTTGACTGAACCAGTTTCACATTACTGGGGGCAGGGTCGAGGTTCATCCAGTCCAGCGTTGCATTTTCTTTCTATACCAATAGCGTTATAGTCATATTTTAAAACCGATACCCAGACCTCTAGAATCGAGGAATTTAAACAATCCTAGCCCCGGACGATAAAGTTACCACCAAATTTAAATATGCTTGGAGATTACTGGGTTTTTGGTCTTTGTCCAACGTCCGCTATTGCAAAGGACACAACCAGTCACTGAGGTTAGCACTTTCTAACGAACCCAACCGTAAGTAACATCCTATATAAGACACTCAATATACATATTGTCACGCGTATATTACAGTGATTAGAGACGGGGTTTGGATTGGTAAAAATATTTATTAACCATCTACAGGTCATACCTACAAATAATTATAATACTACTGCTGATTTACATATTCCAAATCATTCCACACTAATCGCTTCTGTCTGTTTCCACTAGTCTTCACTACCCGTTTCCTGGCAACGGATTTGTAACACGGGAACTATAAAAGTCTCACAAAATTACACATTCCCAATATCACTGTACTTCAGGACATGTAAGGTCATACTGATCCCATGTCAAATCTTCATAGGCTGACTTCCTGTACTCTTCTGCACTCCTGCAGCTTATTACGTGCTTGCTTGCTGTACTCCAGCTTACCGCTATCCTCTTGTTTGCGTGCGTCTGCCGCTACTAATATCGTAAGTGTCCTGAACGAATTCTGTCACTCTGACTTACACAGCCGAGGAACGGACATGGACCTATACTAAGCACACATCACGTGATCGCTAATCAGCTAGTCTATTTGAACGTCGGTCGGATCTTCAGAAAACACAACTTCCTTTACTGTTGTGTGTTTCAGAGCTGTTGTCAGGCAAAGCGTTGATCAAATCCGTTAAAATACGTACCTTAGAACAGAACTCATATATTCCATCACACGATAGAGATAAGGCAAACACGTGCACAGTGTCCAACATAACCTAGTATCAGTCCGAGGCGATACATACAAGAAAAGCAGAACAGCATTGCAGTGGGCGGTAGACTCCTTCAGTACAGTAACCTGTACACACGAAGGTGACCGGTTAGGCCAAAACATGTAGTGACAATAAGTGGAAGGCAATGTCAGACCGAAAGTATATCTCCCACCCGTTCGCCTGAGGACGGAAACAGATACAGTTTGCGAAACGTGGAACCGAATTAAATATGGCTGCAACCCCCCACTCTTGGCAGATTTAAGGGCCTCTTCCCGAGTGATAAATCTAGAAACACCTTGACCTTGCCTACAGCTCGCTCTAGCGCATGGCACTGGGTTATCTCAGACGGGAAACGTTTCATGCATTTTGTAATGACAGTCCGAATTATGTGTTCTCCGATTTGGTGGGCACGGAAACTGGAAACTGTGAGCGCAAAGTGTCTGAATCACATCCGCTGCTGGATCTGTCTCCTTCCGGTCCACAGATCTTGACCAGACTGCTGATGTCAGTTCCTCTAATTCTCTGGAGAACACTAACGCACCTTGTCATATGGAATCGTACAAGATTCGATGTATGACACCATGCAGTCTGGTATATGGGTGACAATATTTATGGAGAACGTACTGCCTCTAGCTTCAGGGTAAATATGTGGTATTCAGGGTTGTGACACCGTGTAGTTTGGTAAAGAGATATCAACTTTCATCAAATAGTGAACCTGTTGGCACGTTTATTTAGTTTCTTTACAAGCTTCCGACACTTGTGGTTACGAGTAAGCGGTTTCACGAAAGCCGTCTGTGTTTATGTATGTATCTGGACGTGGGCCTCGGTAGCGCCGAAACGGCAGGCTGGAGTTTATCCAACACAGGTCGGTGTCCGGTGGACAGGAGTATTAAGGCTCCACAAATAGGAGCCCCAGAAAACAAAATATTAGCTGTGATGATTCTGGATAAATTTCAGTAATTTATGGGGCCAATCGCCCTAAATTAATCTGAGGGTGCATCTACAGATGCAAGGGTACGTCCTCTATATGAGAAAATATAGTAAACATCGCTGCACCAATTTCTTTGTTCGCTTGTTTCCGTTGTTTTTATAGGTAAAATGTAAACTTGTCCCTGTGCTTAACTAATTAAGCACTATGCCATGAAGGCGTATGGGGGAGTGGATGTATAGAACCATATTTTCTTGACCTCGGAACTATTTGGGAGTAATCAGCTTGACGCCCCGGCCGCTGTATCCCCGGTACCTATTTGATAAGATGGTGGGTGGGCCCCAAAGCCGGTCTGGACGCTGCGGAAAAGAGAAAATTCTTGACCCTACTGGGATTTGAATTCCGGCACCTTGGTCGTCCAACCCGTAGCCAGTCGTTATACCTAATAAAACTCCGTTGGTTTAGTCCGCAAGCGAACTATACCGACCGAGCGACCGCCACTTGTCGGGGACGCTATCCTGAATAATAAGAACAGTAAATAAATGAAATAAAAATGTGTCGGCAGGTTGGGCCATAATATTGGTAGCTCGCCACTACCGCGCCACGCGGCAATACACGTAAGCAGACCCGAATTTTAGGACCGACAGCCGTGAGAATCCAATCACCTCATGCAATTTACATTGCATTGTGTCACAATTCTCCTTCTGACTTCAAGGACTTTCTCTCCCTCTCACTAGATTAATGTATGACGTAATGTAAGGTTGGTATGAAACATCGCTCTTTATAAATCTGGCGTACGAAGTCTGTATGACTAACACAACACAGATTCATAATGGCACAACAGATCTGCTATCTATTATATTGCAATTACACTTAATGTAGTTATTTATAGACGTTATCAACAAAAGCAAACTCTGGGCCTTATCTCTGGTCGACTCCAATTTGTGCTCTTATCGATTCATTGTCTCACCGAGCCTTGAAAATAAGTGGCAACCTCCGTGAAGATTACATTCTAATTTTATCCGAAGCGGTGTGAATATCAGGGCAAATCAGCACACGGAGATAACTCAAGTGCTGTGACCAGCGTTTATTTGAAACTTGTCTTCATATCAGAGAATTAACTGATAATATCCTGTCGAAATTTTCCAATAACATACAGAGGCCACAGGAAAAAGTCCAATGGATCATGGTACCCCGGGTCCCCCCCCCCCTCCGCCTGCTTCTCTGTGGCTGATTTAACGACATGCCTGCAGGTAGAACATGAGGTCCAATTGTACGGTAGATCAATTGGAAGGGATCTGAAAGAAAGTTATTTGCTAATTGAGGCAGTATCCCGATATTTTCCTGGAGGGACTGATGAAAACCACGAAAAAGTTCGCTCAGGATAGCCTGTGTCTCGGACGAGATTCGAAAAGAGCACCTCCTTAGACTGTTACGCGAACCCGCTCGGTACCTACTGTCGAATTCCCAGTGGCCTATGTTAACCAGCGTGAAGCTCATGTCGTTAGCCAACATTCCAGTGAACAGAATGTTAGGAAGACAATGCAAGAAGTCTGCTTACGAGCTTGATCTGTGGCCTCAGTATAGACTGCTATGATGATATTAATGTTATTGCACCCTAAGCGAAAATACATATAAATTGGCGATTTAATTATTCTGTACTAAAAATTATGTTGCGGGGACGATTTTAATGACTTTATTTTCGTTTTGTTTATTTTTATTTATTGGTTTCTTTGTTCATGTTTCCCCTGCTTTTTGTTTCGGGGATACTGTTAAGTATGCTGGAACGAACTGAATAGAGTATATATCATTTTATGTAGAGATGACGTAAAAATAAACTCTGCTTACCTTGTTTTAATCACGTCTATTTCTCTTGGCTTCAATATGGCAGTCACTCAACCAATAAACCCGGCAACTCTCCTTACATCCAGTTCTCCCTCCCCTGCGCCTTCGCAGAGACGCTATGGGCGCCGGTCCAAAGGCCCAATGACACTGCCATTGCGATCATATTGAGACAAAAACACTAATCATAAAAATGATCACAAAACACTACTCACAACACTAATCACAAAACACCACTACTCACAACACTAATCACAAAACACTGCTCACAAAACTGATCACAAAACATTACTCACAACACTAATCACAAAACACTGCTCACAAAACATTACTCACAACACTACTCACAAAATGATCACAAAACATTACTCACAACACTAATCACAAAATGATCACAAAACACTACTCACAACACTAATCACAAAAATGATCACAAAGACACTACTCACAACACTAATCACAAGAACGCTACTCACAAAAACACTAATTGAAAAGCAAACCCTGAGACTCACAGCAGAGAAGAGCCCTATCCTCTGGAATAAAACCCCGTACATTCTGCTACGCTCACCGGACGTAGCACAGAAATGTAATTTCTCCATCTTGAGGGCCTACGAGTAAACCAAGAACGTTACCAGCAAGCGGCCGGTGGCCGCCTGGCTTACTCCCCAGCCATGAAGATGGAAGTAACATCTTCTTCCGAAATGTCTATTGAATTTCACTGGCGTTATATCCCGGAAGATATACCCCTAAATTTAAAAAGAAGTGAAAAATGTGAGCATGCATTAACAGTTCTGGCACATCGAGCTGGCTAGCATAGCGGTGACCTCTGAGTCTTATTCGGGAGGCGCCAGGTTCGAATCTCGGCAGAGACATCGGCTGTCAGAACTGAGGTATTTTTAGTTTAACTTCTGAATTATTTCTAACCGCGCATCCTAACATTCGACAGTCCAGAGTCCAGCGCTGACTCCTATAGAACAGTCTTGTAAGCAGGGACTGAATTTTACTGCAAAAGCATATTTCTCTCTTGCAGTCAAAATGTGTGCTGATTTCGATACATGTATGAATTACTTCATTTCTTAAACCAAACAGTCCATCAATAATGCAATAATTGTTTATTCACCATTTAATACCTAACACAACATGTTTCAGCCATAGATGGCAATCTTCAGGTGTTTTATTGCGTCCAACTGTTACAGTGTTCTGAAGTTCGCTAAATCGCGGGTTGCAGTCCACTTAAAAGAACATAAATAATTATTTAAAATCCATTAAATTTTCTACTAAAATTCTTCGTAAAATCCTATTCCACCCCTACAAGGGGTGTCGTCCATATGTTTAGAGCTATGTGTTTATTCCAGAAGGTTCCTTTCAGCAGCTCGTTTTCCTGTTCGTTAGCCCGTTGTTCTGCTACGTCTGCAATCTGTCCCTCCTTGTGTGTTGTTCCCTCTAGCAGCGTGTGGTGCTGTCTTCACCAGTGAAGTCAATCTGATTTTGTGGGTCAGTGTGAATTAATATCTCTACTAATTCATGATGGAGTATTGGGGCGTTCTGGTAAGCGTCCAGATGGCACGTGATGGAAGTGTTAGCTTCACCCTCCAGGTCACTGTACATCATTCATTCGACCTGGTGCTCGATGCCCTGTTGTTACAGGACGGAGACGGAAATGAGGAGAGAAATTCAGCTCCCCGGATTCAAACCCCGGTAATTTAGTAGTCAGACCATCACTGAATTTCGTAAGAATGTCCCGTGTTCTATATTTTAGGAACATTTAAAAGATATTATGATATAAGAATTTCCGAATATCTCATAAGTCTAACAGGAACCATTACTACAGACAGGAACCCTTTGTCTTAATTTAATTCAATTATAAAGGATATTAGGGTCGCTCCCGCAAAACAAAACCGATGGGTAAAGAAATCTGCCACTTGTTTTAGGGCAAAAGTTAAAAATGTTTGGAAAAGGAGGAAGTTTAAAAGTCCAGCCCCCTAGAATAAACCATTCTACACTTTGCATAGCCCTAGGGACTACTAATGGACTTCCTTTTAGTCCAATAATTCTTAAGTGGACGGCCGGTTCCAGTGAGTTGCTTATATGTCACAGTTTCACTTCACTGACGACGGGAAGATGATTGGTTAATTCTTTGCCGCAGCGCAGACTCAACACACACGAACACAATGTGACATCCATAATATTATACTGTCGCGTGTTTTCGTTACTGATCCCACTTCTGACACCAATGTAACGTTTTTTCGTTACTGAATACGCCGTAGAGATCGTTAACTGGTTTATTGAACAATCTACAACTATCGGCTACAATTAATGATCACAATATTACGGGTTTCCACACTTTACAAACCCTACAACAAAGTCTCTTAACACGATCTTCACTTGTCTTCACGTACTAATAACGTGGGAGCTATACAAGTCTCCCTGAAATACACACTCCGAGTACAACTGTACTACAGCACTCACTATGTCTTGAAAGCACACAATACGTCTTCCGCTCCTGACTTCTTAAGGCCAACTCGTCTCTTCCAGTTTCCCTTCAGCTCGCCAGAAGATCCAGTCGTGTCCCATTCATCCATCACTTCCATTCTATGGCACATTCACTCTCTCTGGGGAAGCCGGTTCTTCTATTTTACCGGCTCCTCCTCTGCTTTAAGTCTCTTTTTCCGTTTTGGAGGGGGTCGTCCCCTCCACAAGGTCCAATCCTTGCCGTGTCGTAGGCAGACAGAAAATCCGGCTACTCGCTTGGCGATCTGCAGTCTTGCAGTTTTTCTCAGGTCTGCTTCCTTCACATATCGCGGCTGTCCGCCGCCTAGGTCCTTCACTTCATTTCTGCGTTGTAGTTGCTGTCTCAGGCCTGGATTCCTGATGACAGTGTTGCGTTCCGGGCCTTTCCACAGTCTCTTCCCGAACGTTCGTTTCTTGGTGATTTCCGGTGCGACCTTATTCTTGATTTTTCCCATACGCCTGTGTCCTACACAGCGTGTAATCTTTATTCCGATGGCGGTCGCTTCTTTCCGCTGGCATCCGAAGGTTCCCAGGGGAATATCCTTCTTGAAGGCAATTCTCCAACGTCGTGCCACTGTCGCGCGACGGGATGTCTTCCTGCAGGGGGCAGCCAACTTCATCCGTGGTCTACAGTTTTCCCGTGTCG